>NC_048306.1:64976150-64984993 GCF_013100865.1 Trachemys scripta elegans | reverse complement strand
CCCCCAGAAACAGGCGGCCCTGGAGGAGCTGAAGAAGGAGCTGGACAAGCAGATGGCGGAGTTCCTGCCGCGATATGAACAGCACTTTAAAGTGAAGAAGGCCGAGTGGTTGGGCCTGTACATTGGGCCGGGGGTGGGGGGTGGGAGGGAGGTTCTGGCAGTGGTGGGTGCGGGTATCGGAGTAGGCATCAGGGTGGGTGCAGCTCTAGTGGGGCTGGAGGAAGCAGTGGCCATTGGGATTGGGGCCGGAGTCTTTGGCCTGATTGGGGGGGTTGGGCACTGGCTGCGGGCCTGGTTTGGACAGAAGATGGCCCAGAACAAGGCAGGCACCAACACCCCAAGTCAGGGGAATGAGCGGGAGAGGAGGGCAGGATGTTCAGATTAGGAGCCCCTGCTGCGGGGGGCAGATAGTGGGAAGAAACCATCACACCTCACTCTGGGTAAGGGTCTGTCCCAGCCGTCAGCACTGGGAACCTCTGTATGCAGGGGATAGATAGATATGAGGATGTTTGGGGTTAGATAAAAACAAACTTACAACAGGTAATTTTGCGAGATTACAAAAGGACACAGAGGTTGATTGATTTAGAGCCGGGTCACCGAGATCAGAATCCAGCCCAGATCCCATCGACCTCAGTAGATAAATAACATGGCCGTAGATCCTGTGCTCCGAGCCACCCCCTGCATCCCTCGGTCACAAGTTTTTTTGGTTTTCATTTTCAACAAGTGGAAGAAAAATTGATTTTCATACTTTGTTTTAAATATTTTCTCCTCCCCTGATTCAGTGCGTGTGTAGAGGGGACAATTTGGGGGCATTTCCTCTCATTTCCCCACTGATTTTAAAACAATCCTAAGGGGTTAGGGAGGTTAGAACACCCCCAAATCCCAAACCAACAGTTTCAGTTTATTCTCACCCCAGATCCTCCTGCCATTAGCCAGTTGCAGTAGGCCAGGAGGGGGCACCACCACAGCCCCCTGCAAAATGTCCTGATTGGGGCTCCCTGACCCCAGCCCCTGAGAGATAAGGGAATCCCCAGAGACCCAGCCGGAGAACCAGCCCCCTCCACAGGGGTGATGCTAATGTGGCCTTTGCTGTGATGTCATTAGGGGGCTGTCCCTGGCTCTGGGGGAATGTGGGGGGTCAGGGGGCAGTGGGGAGGTGACAGTAGCGAGCAGGGCCCTGGAGGAATGGGGAAAAGGTGAGTGAGGGGAGAGGGGTTCCCAGTGCAGAGATGGTTCGATCCCCATTCCCCACCCTTTTTCCCATCCCACCACAGATGGCAGCGATGATAGAGGAGGAAAACAGAAAAGCAGTAGAAGCCTCCAGGAGGAAATATGAACAATTTGTGCAGCAGCTGGTGAGCACAGAAGGGCTGCGGGTCGGGAGTGAGGGTCACCGGCAGAGCTGGGCGGGGGAGGGGCAGGGATGGGATAGCAGGGGGCTGTGGTGGGTCGGAGTTGAAGGAGCTGTGGATGCATGACATGGTGGTGCCCCCTGTGCCTGGGAAACACTAGAACCCGTCCCTAATGGCCAATCTCTCCCGCTCCCCACAGGACCGTGGCCACCAGAGCATGCGCCGCTGCCTGAGCGTGAAGCCTGCGGAAATGCAGCGACGCCTGGAGGGGAAACGCCAGGAGCTGCTGGAGCACTGCCGGGGGGAGCTGCGGGGTGAGGACCCCCAGAAACAGGCGGCCCTGGAGGAGCTGAAGGAGGAGCTGGACAAGCAGATGGACGAGTTCCTAACGGCCTATGGGCAGCACTTTAAAGTGAAGAAGGCCGAGTGGTTGGGCCTGGCCATGGGTCGGAGGGTGGTTCCTGGCAGTGGTGGGTGCGGGTATCGGAGTAGGCATCAGGGCGAGTGTAGTTGTAGTGGGGCTGGAGGAAGCAGTGGCCGTTGGGGTTCTGGCTGGGGGCTTTGGCCTAATGCGGGGGGAGGGTTGGGCAGCTGGGTGGGCCCCAATTTGGATGGTAGGTGGCCTCGAGCAAGACAGGCACCAACACCCTAGGTCAGGGGGATGAGCGGGAGAGCAGGGCAGGGTGTTCAGATCAGGAGCCCCTTCTGTGGAGGGACACACAGCGGGAAGGAACCATCACACCTCACTCAGGTAAAGGGTCTGTCCCAGCCCTCAGCATTGGGAACCTCTGTATGCAAGGGGGTAGATAGGTAGATAGATGGGGCGTGTGGGGATAGATAAATAGATAGATGGGGTGGGTGGGGATAGATAGATAGATAGTGTTGGAGAATAACAGAGTTCTCACTTTTTGTACAGCAAGTCAGATACTTTATTTTCTCTAACAATTGTGTAGAGGGAGAGAGCTAAACAGGTCTCTCTAGTGGTAAACAGTTACAGCAAACCTTTATACCTTTCATTACAGACAATAATAAGCAACAGATGCATTTTGTTTATACATAGGCCATCTTGAGATCTTATTTTTCTCACTTGTTTTGACTTTAGTCTACATACAATATTTTCTACACATTATCTACACAAGGTCGCAACAACTTCTCACACAGTTCTTTCCCACTCGCCTCACACAATCCTCGCGTCTACAAATCTCGCATTATTAGGGTTACAGTTAGCCTGACTCTTGCTAACAAACTGTCATGCATTGCAATCCCCTTCCTGTCAGCTTTTTCTCTGCTTCCACAACCCCCCCTTTTGTACTACTAGTACAACAAATATTTTTAAATTTTTATTTGCATTAAGTTTTGGAATTTAGATTTTACATTGGATGCTTTAATCTTTGGGGTTTTGATTGGATGTAATGATAATGCATGATGAGCATGGACATGAAAGGTATTATTATTATTATGTTTTCTACAATAACAATAACATACTTTTACACTAGCTAACAACAATACAGGCAATCAACCCACCATCAACCTCAGCCTGGACCAGTCCACACAAGAGATCCACTTCCTGGACACTACAGTACAAACAATTGATGGTCACATAAACACCACCCTATACCGGAACCTACTGACCGCTATACGTACCTAGATGCCTCCAGCTTCCATCCAAGACACATCACACGATCCATTGTCTACAGCCAAGCCCTAAGATACAACCGAATTTGCTCCAACCCCTCAGACAGAGACAAACACCTACAAGATCTTTATCAAGCATTCGTAAAACTACAATACCCACCTGGGGAAGTGAGGAAACAGATTGACAGAGCAAGACGGGTACCCAGAAATCACCTACTGCAGGACAGGCCCAACAAGGACAATAACAGAATACCACTGGCCATCACATACAGCCCCCAGCTAAAACCTCTCCAGCGCATTATCCACGATCTACAACCTATCCTGGAAAATGATCCCTCACTCTCACTGACCTTGGGAGGCAGGCCAGTCCTCGCTTACAGACAACCCCCCAACCTGAAGCAAATACTCACCAGCAACTACACACCACACCACAGAAACACCAACCCAGGAACCTATCCCTGTAGCAAACCTCGTTGCCAACTCTGTCCCCATATCTACTCTGGCAACAGCATCAGAGGACCCAACCACATCAGCCACACCATCAGGGGCTCATTCACCTGCACATCCACTAATGTCATATATGCCATCATGTGCCAGCAATGCCCCTCTGCCATGTACATAGGCCAAACCAGACAGTCTCTCCGCAAAAGAATAAATGGACACAAATCGGACATCAGGAATGGTAACATACATAAGCCAGTAAGTGAACACTTCAATCTCCCTGGTCATTCTATTACAGATTTAAAAGTCACTATCATTGAACAAAAAAACTTCAGAAAAAGACTTCAAAGAGAAACAGCAGAACTAAAATTCATTTGCAAATTCAACACCATTAATCTGGGCTTGAATAGGGACTGGGAGTGGCTGGCTCACTACCGAAGCAGCTTTTCCTCTCCTGGAATTGACACCTCCTCATCTATTATTGGGAGTGGACTACATCCACCCTGATTGAATTGGCCCTGTCAACACTGGTTCTCCACTTGTGAAGTAACTCCCTGCTCTCCATGTGTCAATATATAATGCCTGCATCTGTAACTTTCACTCTATGCATCCGAAGAAGTGAGGTTTTTACTCACGAAAGCTTATGCCCAAATAAATCTGTTAGTCTTTAAGGTGCCACCAGACTCCTTGTTGTTTTTGTAGATACAGACTAACACGGCTACCCCCTGATACTTAATACAAGCAATAACAGTTTTATAGCGATAATATGATGGGGTTGTTGTACATTTTTAGTTATAAAACATAATATATTATATTTAGTACATAAGGTGGACATTTTATAAGCTGTATGAAAGACATACTTTTTAACTTGATATATATTTTGAAGCATGTGAATTTGCTTTTGTACTTTAGAGATTTTTTGAACCTTTGGTAACAGTGAAAGCAAATTTTGAAATTGATTTGGTATTAAACTAGTTTAATTAAAGGGTATTTGGAACTTAAGGGCTATTTGCAAAACTTTATTTGCAGGCCAGTAGATAATATGATTGCTGCAGTGGTAGTGAGATTAAAATGTATGTCGTGCAATGTGGTGGCATTAATATACACACAGCTATTATTAGCTTGGAAAAGTAAATGTTTTGTTAGGGTAGTTTTTTGTTTTTTATTTTTTTAGCAAACGTAATTATGAACAGTGACAACTTTTTTTGGCTTTAGTTTATGTATACACTGAAGCTGTGGAGGTTTTAACGGCCAAAATGTCCATTGACTTTCTAACTTTATTTAAATGTCAGGTGTAATTTTAGGAGCACTGACTAAAAATTGATTGGGCATACCAGGTAGTTTAATTTTTTAAATGTTTTGGTGAATTACCCAATTCCACATGCATTTTTTTCATGGACCCGGCAGGATTCGGTATGTGGGAGCCCACACCCCCCTAACCGGTTCATATGCTTGGAAGGAGCACTGAGAACGTCCGCACTTTCACCCAGGAAGTCTCCAAGTATGTTTTTATGGCCACAGATTAGATGGTACTTCTGATGTGTCTGTAAGGGCAGTGGGCCAAGCCTGATGCTCAAGATCATTTTGAATGGCCATTAGCTGGTTATTTAGGAAATTCTGAATTTTTGAACTTGCTAGATTTTACTGCAATGCCTTTTTAGCCTTAGTGATATTTAATACATCACTTTTAGACTCCGCACCCGAGACTCGTGGAGTCTCTTTGTTGCTTTCTTTTACCAATAGACAAATTGCTCCCACTGCGTATTAGAGGCTTTTGGCGAAGCCAGGGTTTTTCTGAGATATGTAAGTTTATTTAAATTGAAGGTACCTTCTAGTGGGCATTGTTTAGATGGATTTGCACGTGTATAAAGATTTCAATTCTCTAAATACCTGCAGGTTTTCGGACCATAATGTACGTACATGAAATAAGCTGGGGTACCCTTAGGGGGTGAGAGGGAATGCTTAGACTGTTCCCCACCCATTTTTTAATTACACACACAGGGAGGATGCTCTGTCCGCGCTAGCGGCTCAGAAACTAAGGATCTCTCCCTACAGGATACTCACACAGGAGAGGCTAGCGAGGATGGCCACGACCCTCCTACACCTCCCTTCAGCAAAGAGCATCGGCTAGTCTCAGAGAGACGGCGCCGCTCATTCTCTTTGCATCCAGCGAGATGATCAGACTGTCAGTGGCTCACACTGAGAGGAAAGGGGAGGGAAGATGGGTTCACACACTCCTAGACCCAGGTAGCTTCCTTGCCGGACAATGCCAGGCCGAGTCAGCCCTCCGTGTGTCAGATCTCCTAAAAGATCCTCTAGTTACCGGGCTTGCGTTAGAGTAGTTCTGGTCACGAGCCAAAAGACTTCGCAGAGTACTCTGGGCGTCTTCTGGTAACTCTCAATTCGCACTGGTGTGTACACACACACACACACACACACACACACCGCCCAAGGCCTCTATTTCCAAATACCACGATGCATCTGTACCTTATGTCCAGACTCAATACACTATGAGGCGGTAACAACCCCTCTTGAGGCGGTAAAAACCCCTCAGCACCAGTGCATACCTATGCATTTTTTATATGCATATGGGGGCGGCCAAACTAACAGGTCCCCAGAACCACATACAACTACCTTATTGGGGGCGGCAAAACAATTCCCCAGAACCGCTCTGCATCAGATCTTGCTGCACAGTCAATAAGTTCGGATGGCGTGAGCCCAACAGGGACAAACGGCTCCATGGACAGTCCTTCCTTGACACCCCAATAGAGATTTTAAAAGGTCTCTTACCTCTATTGTGGCGCCATGGGGTTCGAAGGGGAACAATCCGTAGCAGCTGCCGGTACCTATGCGGGCATTGCCATCCCGGTCGAGCCCCCAAATTGTCGGAGAATAACAGAGTTCTCACTTTTTGTTTGGGTACAGCAAGTCAGATACTTTATTTTCTCTAACAATTGCATAGAGGGAAAGAGCTAAACAGGTCTCTCTACAGGTAAACAATTACAGCAAACCTTTATACCTTTCATTACAAACAATAATAAGCAACAGCTGCATTTTGTTTATACATAGGCCATTTTAATATCTTATTTTTCTCACTTGTTTTAACTCTAGTCTACATACAATATTTTCTACACATTACCTACACAAGGTCGCAACAACTTCTCACACAGTTCTTTCCCACTCGCCTCACACAATCCTCGCGTCTATAAATCTTGCGTTATTAAAGTTACAGTTAGCCTAATTCTTGCTAACAAACTGTCATGCATTGCAATCCCCTTCCTGTCAGTTCTTTCTCTGCTTCCACAATAGATAAGAAGGTTGTGTGGAGATAGATAGATAGATAGATAGGGTGTATGGGAATAGATAGATAGATTAGATAGATGAGGGGGTGGATGGGGGTAGATAGATAGATGAGAAAGTTGTGTGGGGATAGATAGATAGATAGATATGAGGGGGTGTAGGGGGATAGATGGATGGATAGATAGATAGATGATGAGGTGTGTGGGGATAGATAGATAGAGAGTGTGTGTGAGGATAGATAGATAGATAGAGGTGGTGTATTGGGAAGAATGGGGAGAAGGTGAGTGTCCAAAAGGACACATAGGTTGATTGATTTACAGCGGGGTCACCGAGATCAGAATCCAGCCCTGACCCCATCGACGTCAGTCAATAAATAACCCGGTCCTGGCTCCTGCGCCCCGAGCTACCCCCTGCATCGCTCAGTGACAAATTTAATTGGTTTTCATTTTCAACAAGTAGGAGAAAAATTGATTTTCATATTTTGTGTTTGGTTTAAAGATTTTCTCCTCCCCTGATACAGTCCGTATGTGTAGAGGGGACAATTTTGGGTGATTCCCCTCATTTCCCCACTGATTTGAAAACAATACAAAGGGGTTGGGGAGGTCTGAAAGCCCAAATCCCAGTCCGACAGTTTTCAGTTCATTCTCACCCCAGGTCCACCCGCCATTGGCCAATTGCACTAGGGGGCCAGGAGGGGGCACCACAAAGGGGGCACCAGTGGGGGGGTGACAGCAGCAAGCAGGGTCCTGGAGGAATTAGGAGAAGGTGGTCTCCCAGTTCAGAGGGGATCCCATCCCCACCCCTACCCCTTTCCCTCTCCCACCACAGATGGCGGAGATGGCAGAGATGAGAGAGAAGGCAAACAGAGGAGCAGTAGAAGCTGCCAGGAGGGAATATGGACTATTTGTGAAGCAGCTGGTGAGTGCAGAGGGGCTGCGGGTCGGGAGTGAGGGGCACCAACAGGACTGATGGGGGGCAGGGCTGGGCTGGCAGGGGGCTGTAGGTTGGAGTTGAGGGGGCTACAGGTGTGTGAGGCAGAAGTTCCCCCTGTGGCTGGGTAATGTTAGTTCCCGTTCCTCATGGACTATCTCGCCCCCCTCTCGGCAGGACCATGGCCACCAGAGCATGAGCAGCTGTCTGAGAGTGAAGCCCCTGGAGATGAAGCGACGCCAGGAGGGGAAACGTCAGGAGCTGCTGAAACACTGCCGGGGGGAGCTGCGGGGCGAGGACCCCCAGAAACAGGCGGCCCTGGAGGAGCTGAAACAGGAGTTGGACAAGCAGATGGACCAGTTCCTGTCGGCCTACGGGCAGCGCTTTAAAGTGAAGAAGGCCGAGTGGTTGGGCCTGTACATTGGGCCATCGCCAGCTGCCACCGCGCGCCGGGCACGGGCTCGCCCCCACTGGCCCGTGCCCCTGCCAATCAGCAAACGGCTCCGGCCCATTGGCTGCCCCTTCAGGAGGTGGGATGGGGGAAGCAAGGGATTCAGGGACTTGTAGTTTTATGTACCCAGTGGAGGAGAAGGGGGAGCTATGGCGCTTATGGGGGGGTGGGTCTAGTGGTTGGACCAGAGCCCTGGGGTAGCAGGGGGCTCCGGGGGCTATTTAAAGTGCCGGGGCTCCAGCTACCTCGGTCCTCTAAATAGCCATGAGAGCCCCACAGCTTCCCCAGGGCTCTGGCAGCTATTTAAAGGGCCAAGGTGGTAGAAGCAGGGGGGCCCCTGCCCTACCTGCAGCCAGCCCCTCCTGCACCCCCTACCCTGCCTCCAGCCCTGCACCCTCTGCCCCCACTAGCCTGTCTCCAGCCAGCCCCTGCCTGCAGCCAGCCCCTGCTGCACCCCCTGCCTGCACCAGCCCTGCACCCCCTGCCTGCCGCCAGCCCCTGCTGCATCCCCTGCCCTGCCTCCAGCCCCACAACCCCTGCCCGCACCAGCCTGTCTCCAGCCAGCCCCTGCCTGCAGCCAGCCCCGCACTCCCTGCCTGCAGCCAGCCCTGCTGCACCCCCTGCCCGCACCAGCCCCGCACCCCTTACCCTGCCTGCAGCCAGCCCGTCTCCAGCCAGCCCCGCACCCCCTGCCTGCAGCCAGCCCCTGCTGCATCCCCTGCCCGCACCAGCCC
>NC_048306.1:64963625-64976104 GCF_013100865.1 Trachemys scripta elegans | reverse complement strand
GCCTGCAGCCAGCCCCTGCTGCACCCCCCTGTCTGCAGCCAGCCCCGCACCCCCTTGCTTGTAGCCTGCCCCTGCTGCACCCCATGCCCTGCCTCCAGCCCCACACCCCCTGCCGCCACCAGCCCGTCTCCAGCCAGCCCCTGCCTGCAGCCAGCTCCGCACCCCCTGCCTGCAGCCAGCCCCTGCTGCACCCCCTGCCCACACCAGGCCCGCACCCCCTACCCTGCCTGCAGCCAGCCCCTGCTGCACTCCCTGCCCTGCCTCCAGCGCAGCACCCCCTGCCCTGCCCGCAGCCAGCCCCACACCCCTTGCCCTGCCTCCAGGCAGACCCTACCTCCAGTCAGCCCTGCCCTGCCTCCAGCTAGCAATGTATGTAATATACAATTTTATTTTATTTATATAGTTATGGAAAGTAAATAATACATGGAAGAAATAAAAGGGCGTTTTTTACGTGTTTTTTTTTAGTCATCCCTGTCGGGGCCCCGCCTAAAATGTTCAAATTGGGCCCCGCACTTCCTAAAGCCAGCCCTGGGGGGTTGCATAGGAAGCTAGTTGTACTCCCTGATCCCGAGCTGCCCAGGCCAGGTGCAAGTTAGTTACTTCTCTATAGCTCTAACTTAGGCCAGTGAAGGATCAAGTGGAGTAGAGCTCTTTTCCCACCACGTCACCCAAAGTCAGACACAGAGGCAAACTGGTGTTCAATTAGCAGAGTCCCCCACCTCACACTACTGTAACTCTCCATGCAAGAGTGGGAAATAAGAAAATTAAATGGAAACCAAAAACAGAACAAAAATTGGCAGTAGGGCTTCATTTTAAAAGCACAAATAGCCATGGGTGTATTCTGCTCTCCGAGAAAAGCTGCGCAGATACTACTAAATGCTTAGAGGCTCTTTCTAATTTCAAAATCTATGACCATGTGAATGCCTAGGGCCAGGGAGATAGGATAGTTATTATGGGTAGATTTTTCAAATTGTCTAAGTGACATAGGATTCTAAGTCACTTCTGAAAATGGGTCTTACAGACCCTTTTGAAAATGTTACCTTATGTCTCTATATTCGTCTCCAAATAAAGTGAAACTTACTGCATATACATCTATGAACAACATACAGTGTTTGGGTTTCTGGGTGAAGCTCTAGTAATTGACAGTGGCAGTTGCAGTCTTCAGGACATAAATATCCAGTTCTTATGTAATTATAAAGTGAACAATAATTTCCAGCATAGCTGAATACGAGTGGCAAGTAAAATGCTCCCTGTATATACCTGCAAAACCTACAATAAGGGCCACTTCTAAGACACAAGCCCCTGCCTTGCACTTTAAAATATCCCTGGGGTTTCCAGTACTGTACAATTTCATTCAGACCAACTTTCTACTTGACAACTGATTTTTGCTAGCTCCTTGGGCGGTCCCTTAAGACAGGACACCGTAGAGTGTAAAAGCCTAGTGGGATCCATCAGGATGAAAGATGCTATTTATCCATAATTTCTAATTATCCATCTCTATGAAATGTAAACAAAACTGAAAATGCTCAGCAGAAGTTTGCAGGATGCTGCCTGCGCTACACATGCATATTAACACCACATGAAATAATCATTGATTCAGAAGAATGATGTACTGTAGATATTAATGTAGTGACTGGAATTAACGGCAGAAAACTGACAGTGTCTGCACTAACAGAACAGGCAATCCCTAAAACGACAGCAGCAATTCACTGTGGACGTGCATAACAGATTGCATTTAATTGCACTACTTCAAAATCTATTGCCAAGGCTGACTATAGAGAAGAGGTGGCCATTTCTTTTTGATTTGTTGGAAGTGCTCTAGAAGCTATAAAATCTAAAAGGTCCAGGTGGCATTTCAATGAGTGATGCAATGGTTAGAGTAGGTCACCAGGAGCTGGATTCTTGGTTCAACATCTGGCCCCGTCATTTACATTGGGAAAGTCTCTTAACATCTGTCTCTCTATTTACTCACTGTAAAATAGGTACAATACTGCACACCTACCTCAGGGTCGGGGAGGGGGGATCATGAATTGTTTTGACAGGTTCCAGTCAAGCATAATACTAAATTACCTTCTATCTTCATTGTCTTTAATGGGGGTTGAAGGCACTCAGCAGCAACACATGAATGACCCCTAAGGATAAAGTATTATTAGGTTTCAGTTGCCTTAAAAGACAGTCTAAGCAATTCCTCACAACCTTTGTCTGCAGCTCTGGATGTTGTTAACTATAGGAGAGGCCAAGCAGTGTCGAGGCAAGGGCCCATTTCCAAGGCAATGGCTGAAGTGTCCCGACACTGGCTATGCAACACACAACAGTGTGTCAGATCTTAGCCACTTTAAAAGTGATGCCAGCAAACACAAAGTGGGATGGCTCCTTTTATGGGCATGAAGGGGAAAAGGAAAAGAGGTCAAATCACAACTGAAAAATAGTCCCCTCCCCCCCCCAAGAGTGATAGTGTTTGTGTTCTAGCACATACCACAGTGCACTGACCACAGAACTTAATTTATTTTGTAATTTACTATTTGTTAAAGAGTGGGATTTGAGCACATGGGAAAACAAAGCCCTCTCTTTACCCACAGCCCAGAGACAACATGGCAATCCAAGCTTCCTCACACAGCCCAGCAGCCTTAATCTTGTTCTGAAAGAACAACTTCTTTGGCTGAGAGAGGGTTCACACTCTCACTTCATTCAGTTCTCTGTTGATACTGCTGATTCACCTCATATAGTTACCAAGAGCCACCAGCTGGTAACTGCCATATGATACCAACAACCTGGGCTTGGTTCAGTATGGAAAGCTAAATGCACTAACTCCTGTTACCAGTGCCTTGAGCCCTCCAGTTCCTACTCTGTGTCTTAGTTTTTAATAGTACAGTCTGACAATCTGCTTTCTTCCCCCCTGACACATATACACACTTGGTGATTCTTAATCTGGTACTTTTGCTGCCTGTAGCAGTTATTATCATAGAATATCGGAGTTGGAAGGGTCCTCAGGAGATCATCTAGTCCAACCCCCTGCTGTAAGCAGGACCAATCACCCTCAGGGATTGAACTCACAACTCTGGGTTTAGCAGGCCAATGCTCAAACTACTGAGCTATCCCTCCCCTACCAGCCCTTGATGCTGGGTTACTGGAACAGCCTTGGCAGTCCCTCACTTTCCTCTTTCCCCTCCAGAGTCCACCATGACCTACATGGGCAAGCAGCTGGGGCTAGAGTCACCAAGCTGAGCTCTCTTCAGCCTCCTCTAGTTCCCTCCTCAGAGCTCTACTAACCCTTTTTCAGTTAGCCCCCCCTCTCCAGACAAGTCTATCCAGGTCTTCTGTCTGCCCTCCGACTCCTTTACCATTCCCAGATCTCCCTCTTTCGAGAGCCACTCTCCTATCACCTTGTTCAATCCTCCGCTGAAGCTCTGCCCCCTCTGGTGATGTCACCAGCCTCAGCAGTTCTTTCACGCAGTGTATTGATAGAACATGTCTTGTGTGAAATTCAATTACTCGTGTTCTGTAATCCTCTTGATGGTACAGCAATTGGTACATTACTGCAAGTTTGTTAATTAGTAGTTCAGTTTAAGAGACAAATAGTGTGCTAAAAAATAAGTTGGTTTGCAAGACAGGCAAATAACCATCCCTTTCCATTTATTACACTGTCACCATCTCTCCTGCTAACACAACCTCTGCATTTAATCCATCACCAGAAAGCAATAGTTGAGAAATAGACGCAGAAGATTGGATACCATCATGAATCTGCCATTCGGTGTCTGCCCTACTCATCCCAATGTATTTTGAGCAATATCTTCTAGACGTAGGGACTAACACTAGAGCTATGCAAAAGGAAGGACTTTTTCCACCCAAGCCATTATGCAAAAGATATGTAAGTTAGAGGCAGTTTCACATGGAAAAATTAAAATTTCCATGGGCTGTTTTTCACATCAAATCATGCAAAAATTAGTTTTGTACAACAGGAAGCCAACACAAAGGTGTGTCCTATCTGTACATATGCAAACATATAGTATTTATTTTTCTGTTAGGATTTCTCACCTTCCCATATCCGTGCCCATTTTTACAGTCTTACTTCTCTGTCTTTGCACAGTGCGGATTCCCTCTGCCTGCTGCCCCATTTCTCATCCTCGCATTTCATCATTAGGTTTTGTCTCAAGCTCTCCTGAATGCAAAGCCAATTATGCTAGGGCTCAAGCCAATCCATTTGAGCACTACAGTGTCCAAGTGGGTTTAAAATATGGGAAAGGAAGTTCACCCGTTCTAGTGTCCTTAGTCATTTCACAAATGACACTGTATAAAAGGGAAGAATGGGAAATAACCCGCCCTGTGTCTGCCATGAAAATGCAAGAAGAGTATGAGTTTGAGAATCACTCAACACTCACAACCCCAGCTATAGTCAATGGGAATGGTAGGTGAACTCAGCACCTCTGGACCGGGACCTAAGTTTTATTTAAACCAACAGGATGATTTCAGGATAGCAAGATTTTTTTTTTAAGCTTCGTTGTAAAGTGTCAGCTGTTTTTATTTCTATGCTGTCCATTTGATTAAACCCGTAGCCATTCAGTCAAGCTTTCCCGGTTTGCATATCTAATCTAGTCATCCAGGTAGCAAAATTATGGTCGTGTACCAAATATAAATCCATTCTCAACTGTCAATTGGACAATAAATGACGCAAAACTGTTAAACCTAGTCATGAAAGAAATGTAATGGCTTGCCTGGCTCATCATTTCATCTCCTTAGAAGGGTCAGTGGTGTGAACGCAACTAAGCCATGCAATGGCCTTTATTTTAGCCCCTTAAGTGCTGGGAGGTACCGCGGGTCTTTCAGTGCTGGATCTACAATATCCCTTTGTGCACAAACATCCCATCCTTTTGAATGGATGTTCAAAACGGAAGGAAAAGTACTGCTGGGACATAGGCATATTCTACCAACAGTAAAGAGTTTTGTGAGTGCTGGGGTTGGTGAGTCATTTTACTTACAAACCTTAAAATAATATTGACTGCTGAACTTGCTGCACAGTTCAGTTATCACAATTAGTTCTGCACCAGAGAGAGGGCCTGATCTAACACCTAATGACTTCCATGGGAATTGGGTCAGACCTTAAAAGCCTGTGGCTTCAAAAAGGTGACACACTGATTTTCTTGAAGTATGCAATTTTTTTCTAATCCGCTGCATTTTTTCATTTTAGTGCCTCTGCTCACTCCCTCTCTGTCCAGGTCAGATGGCTGAGGTGACTATCCTGACATCAAGCTAGCTTTACGGCTCTAGAACCCATGTCTCTAGGAATATTAATGTACCATATAAACATTAATTATGCCTCCCAACTCCCGTGAGGAAACAGAGGACTAGTATTATTATATATACTAACAGGTTCTAAACTAATTTAATTTGGGATGTATAAGATGTGCCTGTGTGCAGAGTTTAAAAGATCAAGACCAGGTTGAGGATTAACCCTTTAAATGCTAGCCTTACAAAACAAGCAGAAGAGTTACACCTCTTCCCACTAGAGATGAACTTGAGTCAAAGTCTGGACCAAGAATCTTATCCAAACCCAAATTCCCACAGAGTTCAAGGTTATCCAGATTCAGTGATGCATTTTTTCCCATTATAGAGTTAGGCACAAGTCCTGAAGTATGGATCCAGAATTGGATATCAACTTCAAAGCTCAGAGGGCTCAGTTCATCTGTACCATTTGGCCTTCTCTTTCCTTTAAGTCAAAAATACAAACTTAGTCATCTTGGTTTATAGAGCACCGTTCCTCCAGTAGATCCAGATTTTAAGGTGCTTTTCAGGGTAAACAATGGAAAACATGAGGGTGGCACATTCACTGGCAGTTTTTACAGACAGGTTAGTGAAAGAATGTGGATGGAGACTGAACCACTGTTCCAGATTAGCACTGAGGCATTTTTGTGGGCCATGTGGGGAAGCTTGTGATGCTGGTGTCTAAGTAACAGAAAGCTTCAGTACACAGAGTTGTTATGCCTGTTCTTCTCATGAGCCCCAATTTTTCGCTGCTTCTCTCCCTCTCACTCACAAACAGTCCTAATTCTCTCTCTTTTTCAGTAATGCAAGTTTGTTTACAATGCTGCAAAGATACTAGGTTTAGTCTGAATTCTGGAAAAGTTCCAGTAGTAGCAAAACCCTTAAATGAATTTCCTGTAAGTTTAAAATACTTGAAACCTTTAAAGATGCAGTGAACTGGTTTTCTCCATAAGGAAAAAAAAAAGCACTTAGCTTTTAATCTTGACATAACCTTTACTTCTCTATAAAAATCATTTATACTGCACCATAACAGAGTATCTTAGAACAGCAACACATGGAAATGGTTAAAGACCTCCCCCACCCTTTATTTATTTATTTACTCTAATGCATGCACATAGCCACAGTGGTACAAACTGAGCTGCCAAAAATGCTAGAAACAAAAACCAGACTATTAAGACCTTTGCCCCCTCTTTCATTATTTCTTAGCATTTTGCTATGTCCTAGTCATGCAATTCTCTTCTTACGCATTTCTTTTGGCCTTTATATAAAGCTGAAGGGTCAAATTACACCTCCATTTATATGGAATGCCCCAGGTCCTTTTCATGATGCTCTGCAAATCCATTGGCACTCAACCCACATTGTGAGTAATCAACATTAGTTCAGCTCGTGCCTTTGTAGTAATTAAAGATAACAGGCTGAGTGTTTTGAGAGCACAATTCTAAGCAATGAGCTCTAAGTGCTGCTCTGTCGCCATTCTTTGACCTTCTTAAAGAGGTCATTTTATTAAGTGTGTTGGTGCCCATGATTTTCTTGTCTGAAACTACGTTGCCTTAGATAAATGAGTTGCTGCGGGTATTTCTTCTTCCATCAATATCCTGTGCGGCCATATAAGGCCAGCAGTGAGAGTAAAAAGCGGCATCGAAATGGAGTTTGAGAGAGGAGAAGAGGCTGTGGGAAAAGAGGGCTGTCGGGAAACAATGAAACCTTACTCATCAGTAACAGAGGTTCAAGTTGCCTCTGGACATTGACACATATTGAAGTAGCACCCCCACTGCCTTGGGCATGGAAGCCTTTTCCAAAGCAGTGTCTGTGGGGGCTGCACACCCGCACCCTCTACTGGAGGCAGGCGTTCCAGGCCTCAGTCTATCTAAGGAAGTGCAGCTGTTTACCTTCTCCACCATAGGCTCTTCCATAGAGACCCTTTTTACAGTTTTCCATCTAGTTTTAGGTATTACGTTTAAGGGAAATGTTTCTCTCGTTTCCAGTCAATTGCAGAACTTTGAGCCTTCATGGGCTTGTCTCACACTGAGACCACTCTGACTGGCGAATCCCTAAAAGGGACAGACAGACTCTAGAGGACTGGGGCCCCATATAGGGCCTATAATGGCTGCTGTCAGCACTCACAATCCTCACACAGGCAAAACTATCAGCCCCGACTTCTCCTTGGGTACCCAATTCCAAGCAGGGCTCAAGTGTAAGGCTTGTGAACAGGACCAAGAAGCCCATGGAACTTTCCATCTTGGCTACACTTCACACAGAGGCTTGGAGAATAGCACCAAAACCAGTTCCATAGACCCATGGGCCTGCCACCTCCACATTCACCTGTGACATTTTACCTCCTGACATGAGGAATCCATTCTTGTACCCACCCCAACACACGGCACTGACACCACACCATAGAGCCATCACATCTCAGTGCAGACTCTTCCTGTGAAGAGAGAGCAAAAGAGTAAACCCTGCTGTGGTACCCATGACACCTAATAAAAGGAAGAAACACAGACAGACACTTTTCCCAAGATGATCCTCTGGAACAGACCTCTCTGGTGCACCTGGACACAGCAAAGGGTGCAATGCTGCTAGAGGGTGCATATGTGCAGGGAGCACCAATCTCACAATTGAAAATGTACAGGGGTCCGCGATGGGCAGCGCTTACTGATGGCGCTGCATAGGGGTTTAGCAGCTGAGTCACAACTCTGTCCTGTTTCTAGCATCCACTGCCGGTGGTCACTCCCGGCACTGTGACGGTCTCCTTTCTGGTAGCATGTGATTTGGCCACCAGACACATTGACTGTTGAGTCAGCCCCCTTCCAGGGGCCTAACAGAATGCAAATATATATATGTTTCCCACAAAAGAAAGTTTTCAGCTCGCATCCAGGCCTCTGTGGGCTGCATGCCCTTGCCTCAGGGTTTACAATGTCTCTATCCCCCCTTATCTCCAGGGAGAAGGGGGTTGTACCCTTTCGCAGGAAAGGGGTTGGTAAGGAAGCCTAGGCCTTCCCTCTCCTCTGTCCCAGGAGCCTATGACAGGCAGCATTATCAAACACCAAGGAGTGCTTCAGGGCTGTCACTCTGGGCCACTCCCTACTACTGGCCCTCCCAATCCAAAAGCCTCACAAACGGTTCACCAGAAGATGGAGCGAATGGTTCCCCATTCCTAGGGAAAGACTAGTCCCTCACCTAGGGCTTGCGATAGCACCGCTTATAGCCCTCGGTCCCTACAGCCAGGACTCCAGCTAAGGAGTGTCAAGATAGGTCTTTCTTCCTATCCTGCCTGCTCCCCTTCTGAGCTGTCTGGCTATCTTTTAAGCTCCTCCTCCAGCTGCAGCAAGCTCAGCAGATATGGTGGGGAAGAGCCACTTGGGCCCAGAACTGCTCCTTAACACCTATCCCAGTGTGGGGTTTATATACCCATTACAGGCCTTAAACAGCAGCTTATCAGCCTGAATTATTTATTGCAGCAGCCCTTTGTAGAGTGACTTAGGGAGTGCAATGCCTACTTTAGACAAGCTGATCATTTTCAATAAGTTTAAAAAAAGGTTGTTTAAAGTGAGCTAAATCTCTCAACTTGATGCATTCTATACCCTTCCCAACCCACCAGAAGAACAATTTAAATTTGCTACATATACAGAGGGACAGGAACTTTTCCTGTGATTACACACTCCTAATGCAACATAAAAGACCTAAGATTTATACCTTTATTTCTCTTTAAGACCTTACAATGTGTTTACTAGCCCCTACTCAGAAACAGTTTTAAGGAGACAGAAAAAAAATTAAATAATGCAGTGACAGTGAAAATTATCAATGAAGCAAACAACAGCTTGCAAGATAAATTTTAAAAGCTGAGTATAGTAAAGAAAAGCAAGAATTATATTGAACTCAAAGCACACACAAGTGTACAAATATTCCCCAAAACTTTATTTATAGAAACGTATTCAAATTCAGCATTTGAAAACGAGAGAGAGAGAGAGACAGGAATGCTGATCAAGTTAGAGAATCTCATGTTCAGTTACATTTTCTTTGATTAACTAGCACCATTAAGTCACAAACCACAAACTAAATCATAATTATTTCTAGACATGTAAAAAACTCCACCATTATAAAATGCAATACTCTAGTAATGAAAATCCTTTTCAAACATTTGTATTAAAAATTGGATCTGTATTAACTACTTGTAAGAGATGAAAGTAGTTTAAAAATGGAGTTTTCATACCTACTATGGTGGCTCAAGGTAAATCTTCCATAAAAGCTAGTTTGTTCCTAAGTCTGTTTATCCTGATCAAGGGAAAGCACCTACAAAATCAGCTTTTCACAGCCCTCTGCCAACCAAGCAGGTAAGAAAAATTTAGTGTGCTACACATACACACAATACAGTATGTACCAGACTCGTCTTATAAAATAACATCTTCCTAGTCTATAAAAATACTAGTTGGACTACAAAATTTCTGAGCGTTTAGTCAAGCTGACTTTCTGCCTCACACAACCACTACATCAGACTGAAACACATTGGTTTGTACCACAGTCTATCAGCATGAATACAATTACTAAAAGGAAAGATCCAAAAATTTTGCCATTAGACTGATTTACTGTTCTAATTTCCCCCTCATGTTTATCTGTAACATTAGCATTTACTTATCTGTTTCTAGTGACAGTCACACACCCTTAACATTTCTGGATTGTGTTCAAAGTGCTGAAAGTGCAATCAAAGGGTAGGTCTACACTTACCTCCGGGTCCGGCGGTAAGCAATTGATCTTCTGGGATCGATTTATCGCGTCTTGTCTAGATGCGATAAATCGATCCTGGAAGTGCTCGCCGTCCATGCCGGTACTCCAGCTCGGCAAGAGGAGTATGCGGCATCGACGGGGGAGCCTGCCTGCCGCGTCTGGACCCACGGTAAATTCGAACTAAGGTACTTCGAATTCAGCTACGTTAACAACGTAGCTGAATTTGCGTACCTTAGTTCGAAGTGGGGGGTTAGTGTGGACCAGGCCAAAGAAGAAAAGAAGAGAAGTTTATATCCATTCATCCAGCATACCTACCTGAGGGACAAGTTTTCAGAAGGCTGTGTGCAAAAAAACATGCATACATTTGCGCATGCTCAAACACATGCGTGTATTTCCGCCAACTTGTCCCCTAATATTTCTGGCAAAGGGAAGGATGTTCCTGTCACAGGATTTCTTTAGCAAGACTATACTACAGATGGTTGGAATTCATAAAATACTTTTGATCCAGTGTGCTCCTTATGTATTAAAACTATCATGATAATATGGTGGAAAAAACCCATTTTGTTTATAAATGGTAACTTGCAGTGTCCAAATATTGCCCTAGAATACAGAGGAACCAAACCTATACTCTCAAACTTTTTCAAGCAATGTCCAGTTTACAGTAGCATATTTAACTTATCAATTAATTACAGATAATTTAGCAAATGTGTTCATATGCATACTAAAATAACCTAGCAAATTATTTTCTACTCCAGAACATCTAGAATGTCTTCTGATGAAAATACAACTGTATTAAAATCTGTTTCAAGCAATATTTTGTACTTTAATGTACAAGAACTGGGAAACCCAAAAGGTGAACTCGACCCCCTCCACCAATACAGACACACAGACCTTGTGTCAAAACACAAATTAACATTTCTTTCTCTCCTCAACACCCCCCTTTAAAATGGTCTCCTGCGACATGCATCATAATAATTAGTGCTATTAAAAACTGAAAACATGCCCCTTTTGACAAAATGAACAAACTTTTCCAGAGGACACATGGGCTTGCTGGAATGCATGTTATGCTCCCGGCAAAACAAGGTCTGGAATGTGACATCAAACCCATTATATAGGATGCGGATAAAGTGTTCTCTGGGTTTTTTCCCATCCTGCCACAACTCAAAGACTAATCTGGCTGCAAATCTTGGAAACCTGGCTTCTGTAATGCCCAAGGCACTGAGAACAGGTGACAAGGTTACATCATGAGCTGAGTAAAGGACAAATAATTCTTCTTTCTTGCCTTCTGCAATGCGCTGCATCCGGTTAACAGTCTGATTAAGGAGAGGATGAATAGCCAGTAGTGCATACCAGAAATAAAGTTTCTTTTCTTGTCTCTCTCTCTCATCCTCTAACTGGTGTGTCTTAATTACCTTAAAGTGTTCAATGTCAATGCAGCCATTTTTAGTACAAGGGAAACTGACATTGTGGCAAAAATGGCACAACATAGAATCTATTGGGTTAGAAGCTCTTAATTGCCTAGTGGGAATGCCTACTATTTTTGCCATATCCACATATGTTCTCTCCAAATGGCTGTTTTTCACCCTTAAGCTATACTGGCGGCGTTGCTCCTCTTCTAGGTAATGGTTTCTCATTGGGCAATCACAGCTTCCAGAACAAAAGATAGTGCTCCACTGATGTTTTATGTTAATTTTCTTCCAATCAAAATCTGGAAGGAAAGTATACAGAAGTGCTAGCCCACTCTGCAGGGTTCGACTTTTTCCTGTTGTTTCCAAGTAGAGATGCTTTGCTGTCCAATCACTTGATAGCAGTTTATGTTTCTTTATATAAATTTCCCGTAATAGCTGTCCATTATGTAAGTGCTGTACAACACCTAGGAGAGATTCAAAAAATCCTGTTATCAGTGTTCGGATAAACGGGTTCTGGGAAATGTCTAGAACTTTGATATTTTTGGAAAATGACAATTTAGCAGTTTTCTAACATGCATAAATTAGTTAAAAAAATGTTGATCTTACCCAGGAATCAAATTTCACTTAAGCTTGGCTAGTATCCAGGAAGATTTCACAAAGTTCCTGAATAACAGCCAAGCTTAAGTGAAATTTGATTTATATATACATTATATATATATATATATAAACACACACACACATATACATATACACACACACACACACACACACACCCCTAAATCTGAAATATAGGTTAGCTCTGTATACTCTTCAGTGTAGATAAACAGATAGTTCTATAACCTTTAATAATAAAGCAGCTCATTCATGAGTAGTACTGGATATAGAACTTTAAAATAATCGAACAGGAAAGCAAGTCTGATGATCTATGAAAAATACTATGTGGTTTATAAAATGGATCCACATTCAGAGATTAACTCAGTTTCCAGGAGAAATTTGTTAACACAGTGCTGCTTGCACAAATAAACAGCCATACAGTTTCAGAACAGCCCTTAAGAAGTGCATGTCACAAACCTGGAATGGGTTAGGGGA
>NC_048306.1:64815000-64963618 GCF_013100865.1 Trachemys scripta elegans | reverse complement strand
TATATATATATATATATATACACACACACACACACACACACACACCTAAATCTGAAATATAGGTTAGCTCTGTATACTCTTCAGTGTAGATAAACAGATAGTTCTATAACCTTTAATAATAAAGCAGCTCATTCATGAGTAGTACTGGATATAGAACTTTAAAATAATCGAACAGGAAAGCAAGTCTGATGATCTATGAAAAATACTATGTGGTTTATAAAATGGATCCACATTCAGAGATTAACTCAGTTTCCAGGAGAAATTTGTTAACACAGTGCTGCTTGCACAAATAAACAGCCATACAGTTTCAGAACAGCCCTTAAGAAGTGCATGTCACAAACCTGGAATGGGTTAGGGGAGCATAAGCTGGTATACAGACTCTCAAACTAGGGAAAGGAAATCAAGTCCCAACGACCAGCCTCTTCCCATTCTTTCTTCAGAGCTTGCTTTATTTCCAGAACCAAAATTCAAAGCCGGCACAAATCAACTCATACTACAGAATAACACCCTCCA
Organism: Trachemys scripta elegans; assembly: GCF_013100865.1. Lineage (NCBI taxonomy): Eukaryota > Metazoa > Chordata > Testudines > Emydidae > Trachemys > Trachemys scripta. The sequence continues at coordinate 64,963,105 of NC_048306.1, read as the reverse complement.
CATCTCAGGCCTTTACAGCTTCAGACGGCTGGGAAGGGAGAAGTGCCCCCCTTCCCCTACAGTAGGCTCCTTTGCAACAGACTCCCTTTTCCTTTTACAACCCTGTCCAGCGCAGCCAAGTGATGGGCAAGAACTCGGTTACTTTTGCATGCCAGAGCACCTTTACACGTTGTCACAGGGAGCGTCAGTTCTGGATACTAACTGACCCATACAGCCGATGGATGAGTCCCGGGATGGGGTAAAGTTAGATTTAAGATTGATGTATAGGTTACCCTGCTGCATGGCAGAAATCCTGGGATAGCTTTGCAGATTCCTCAAGATGGGTGGTATTGCAGGGGGAGGCCAATGTCACTCAGCGACTGATACCCACGAGGAGGAGGATTCTTTTGATTTGACTCCGGAATTTACGGCTATGGTGACAGCCACAGGGCCACCCCAGCTAGTTTCTGGTTTTACAAATCTAGCTGGCCACAATCTGGATCTAGTGCTAGGACTGGGTCTGGAGAAGTTATGATTACACTTTCAGCATGGACTGGCCAACTAGTTATTGTTTCAATGATCCACTCCAAGGTGATCGATGAGATCTGACAGGCTCCAGAAGGTTGAGGGAATTTATTGTGGTATGACTGACCATTATCAAAAGTCCGATCAGTGGAGACACTATAGCTGGTGCTTCCTCAATACAGAAAGGAGGCAGCTGCTGGCATTCTCCACAGAGGCTCCTCAACTCTACAATGTGTTTGCCACCCTCTTTGGCCAGAGCCCAGATTTCTCCTTCCAGATACATTGCAAAGAACTCCATTATTCATAAGTATTTGGGGAAGAGATAGAATTAAGGTATAATGATGTTATGGGGCAGAAATGAAGAATGTGCAGGTGGTCCACAGTGTACTCCTGGGGGAATTTTGTGCCACTGCCCAATGTAGAATTTTGAATAAATTAATGTTGTGCGTGCAGAATTTCCTTTTTTACCCACAGAAATGGGCTGCAGAGATGTTGGCTGCCACTAGGAGCCGCTGGACCTGGCAGAGCCCAGCTCCCAAATAGAAGACAAGGCTGGCTGAAGGGGGTGGGAACTGGAGGGTTCCCAGCAGTTGCAGTTCCCAGCACGCCCTGAAGGAAAGAGACAGCAGCACACAGGAAACTGTGCAAGCCTGGGACCCAGCATCAGGCTGTTTCTTCCTGTGGATCTCTGGGAGGGTAGGGTAGGGTCCGTGAGTGTCTGATCCGGAGTGGGGGGAGGCAGCTGGCCACTGGGGAGTGGTGTAGGGCTAGGGGTTGTGAGTGTCTGGGCTTTGGGGGGGAGGAGGGGAGCGGAGCAGCTAGGCCTCTGGGGGGAGTGGGGGTGTGAGCACCTGCACTGGGGAGGGGCCACTGGCTGGGCTCTGGGGGGGGAAGCGGGCAGGGAAGAAGGAACTGGGTTGACATAGGGGTTTCTTTAACTCTCTACTTCTGGGGAATTTTTGTGTGTCTGTATTGTTACAGACATACTTGCTGAGAGGTATTTTGAAATAAATTACCAAAATAATTGAAACTGGTGTGATTATGTAGTGTTATTTTGACAAATAAAATTTGCAGAATTTTAAAATATTGTGTGCAGAATTTTTAATTTTTAGGCACCAGATTCCCCCAGGAGTAACAATGGATATGAATGGTTCAGTATTGTTTTAAATATTATAAAGGGAGTCCAGAGCATGGAGGTGTGTGCTGCTAGTGTGTTTTTTAGAAAGCAAAATAAATCCATATATGGAGGTAAGAAATCTGACAACAGCAAAACTAATTCCTTGCTCACAACCACATTTCAACCCAACTGTGTAATGATGCCTTTCCCTAGGTTTATAGATAGGGATTTTGTTTTGTTTTGTTTTATAAGGGCTTTTGTTAATTTTGGAGGAAAATATTTGGACAGCAAATAAAAATAAATGTACAAACAGGGATTGTAGCTTATACACAACGGGTGCTATACATTGACCAGAATTGATAATACACATAAAATACACAAATATATTTGAGGACCTGAGTCCAACATGTTTTCATATATCATGTGATATATATACTTCATTTTTATTACAATAGTGAGGATAATGTATTTGGTTGACCTAAACTGTAACATGGTTTTACAAACAGGAAATGCATGATGGTGTAATATAAAGGTTTTATCAGAATTAATGAGGGACAGAATGTTACGCACAAGGAGTAAAGCCATGACAGAGTTAAGCAAACAATCCCCATTTGCTACCAATGAAAGCTATACACTACATAACAAAGCCATCATGTGTCCTATACATGTCATATTTTAGAGCCAAGCTAGTTCAGGAATGTTTTAGAATTGTTAAACAATTTATTGGAATTCCTTTTTAATCCCATCATCTGTAAAATTCGGCTCCCTTCATATCAACTTAATCCAATTGAACAGAACTCAGAGAAAGAAAAATAAACTCATACATTAAAAGCCCCTCATATAATCTAAAATAGAGTTTCCATTTCCATACTGACAAGTGCCACAATTTGACATGTGCTCTCTCAGGATCTCCCTGGGCTAGAAGCAGCAACTTCATCACAGCGGAAAATTGTCAATTAAATCTTGCCAATCATTTCTAAATTTGATGGATCATAAGATATTGAACTGTAAGCCTGCTACCAACTCAGCATTAATTATTCTTCCTGGATGTTGGACTAATGTACAGTTTTAGGGGGTGCAGAGAGGAATTCCATGTTTGGGAGAGGAAGGAAAAGGAAATAAGGTTGATTTTTTTTTTTAAATGGCAACTGTTTGCCGTTCTGAGGTTTAACATGTTAGTGATGCATTAGTAGGCTGAATGTAGGCAAGGTATAGGACACTATCATGACTGTGTGGTATATGCAGCTTTTGACATGGCCATATCCCATCTACACTGGGACTGGAAACAAAGTTAGCTGGCAGAATCATTTTTCAACATGGTTCTACTTAATACACACTGAATTCCTATCTAAACAGGGCCACAGAGCCCTGGAAGTGGACTATGTTTTGTTGGAGACCGAGAAGAAGGTAAAGGAACTTACCTGTCTGTGTAAGTTCTCCCATTTCACACAAAGAATGACTGGGGTAACGAGGCAGGCTGCTCAGGGTGCCATCCATTTGGGCTTCTGAGCCTTGGGACATATGCCTAACAAAAGCTTCAAGTTGAGGGTGAGACGGCTTCCTGAAGAGGTAAACCAAAACATAAACACTCTCGTAAGTGAATGCAAAAAATAGCTCAGAAAAGTGAAGAGTTCTAATTAGGGTCAGTTCACGTAATCTCATGACAAGGGGATATTTCCTGTTGAGAAAACATCTGCTCTTAGTCAGGGCTTTCCTTAAAAAAATCCAGCCACATAGCTGTGCACTGATATTAAAGAACTGGTGAGGACAAAATAAAGAACTTTAATGTGTCCGAATGTCCAACAAGAATATCAAAAATTCAATAAAAGTTAACATTCTTCAGTTTAGTACCTTTTGTGGTTACTTGCACCAATATCATTATAACAATATTGGGAAAAATCCCTTGTGTGGAGGGATTTTTTTTGAGAACCAGAAAGACTACTCCATTTCAACAGCATGGTCTGTAGCCACACGACCTTGGTTTGTGATTTTGTCAGGTCTGATAATCTAAATAGGGCTGACTGGGTCAGTATTTAGATGGGAGATCTTCAGGGAATTCTTAGGTACTATAGTGCAGGAAGTACTGTTGGCAATGCAGTAAGTCATACTTTTCTCTGAGTCCAAATTACATTTCTACTCAGTTTCTTAAAGGGCACTGTGCCACTGCTGGAACGGTCTTTAAATGAGAAGACAAAGCAACCTCCTAACTTCTCCTGGCCATTAGAAACACCATGGTACTTTTTGTAAGAGTAGAAGAATTAACCCACATGACCTGGCCAAATTAATGGATAATTCATGGGGTAACTACCCACCTGCAAATTCACATTCAGCTTTAATTGAATAAGATACTCCTTGTATCAAATAGTATAGTGTTAGTCTGTAACCACTTGCAAAAGTGTTTTTAAAAAACTATTCTTATACATACTTTACATGATCTTACAGCTAAATTTTCATTTATATTGTAGTAGCACCCAAAAAGCCTAAATGAAATGGGGCCCTTTGCATCAGGCACAGTACAGACACATGAGATGACATGCATCCTAACACTCTTGACCTGACCGTTATGGATGAGGCCAAAACAAACCAAGCAGTGTCACAGTAAGATTGAGGGGAGATATTCACAGAATACTCCGTATTTTACCCAGGCAGGCAAACCGACAACGAACATCAAATATTCTCCATAATCTCTGTCTAGCAGCAGAGTGTGAGAGTGAGTTAGTTCATATAAATTGTCAGTGTTAGTGGCAATATCTAAATTACATATTCACAATTTAATAGAGTGACTAAAAGTCATTTTTAGGATCAAATATCCCTGCAAAGATACCCTGATGCCCTGATTTATATACATGCAGTATGTATTTCACTACTAATAAAACTTTGCACTTCCAAGCGCTTTACCACCATTAATGAAACATTCATCAATTTCCCTCTGAGACAAGTATTTTCATTTTACAGGTAGAAAAACTGAGCAGCACAAAGCTTAAGGAAGTTGCCCCTGGACATTCAGTCATAACATGGACAAGGATCAATATTTAAACATTACACCAACGCATAACATTCTTTCAACAAATAATTTCAGTTATGTGAAAAGTAAATATTTGGCTTCCCTGATACTACAAAAAAGAAACATAGCTCTAGCTCTGAAGTAGTCAGGTCTTGGCTGTTGCTCCATTTCAAACTTTTGCAATGTCCTCGGATATAGGGCACACCTAGGAACTCGCAGTGGCACTAAAATCTCTCATGCATTGCAGCTTCCAAGGTGTCCTTGGCACTGTGGCATGTAACTAATGGACAGCTCTATGAGAATGAAACAGAGAGGCAGCAGTATGGAGCAAGGAGGTTGATAGATACTGGCCTTTCCGTCTCATCAGTGAAGATGGCTGTAACAGAAAGATGGTTAACCCCATCCTAAAGTTACACCCCATCAAGAGGAGATGGCTACTCCACAGCTGTTCCTTTGGCCTTTCACTGAAACAGCTGGGGAAGTAGTGTGTTTATTTTAAGAAATTAAATAAAGTACACATGCAGTAACAGTAACTGACTGCAAACATTCTCTTATCATACAAGTGTCATGGCTACAACTGTCATGGATATAAGCAAAAAGTATCTGAAATTAACAGGTGTTCCCTATATCCCAAGGCATTGCAATAACTGAGAGTTCAAATTAATGGAAGATGTGTCTAAATTCCCCACCCTGCTTTGAAAATCTCAACTAAGGTGATTCCATACCACAATATGAACTCTTATATCATTACTGTTGGTGGGCTACTTAAGGGGGTATTTGAAGATTAAGCAAGATAATAATAAGAAAAAAAATGAGGAGAGAAGCAAAGGAACAGACTGATTTTTCTGTGTATGGGTGGGAACTTAAAAGTGTACGTTCAAATTCCATGACAGGACTATATCACAGATGTACACGTTAAGTCATATATTTAATGCATGCAGAAATGAAAAATACGAAACACACACACACAAGCTTTGAAAATCATAACAATGGTGTGTTTGCATTCTCATATTCCATTACATACAAGATACACTTCTAAAAGGTTCTACTTTTTCATCTAGTCCAGTGTCATTGTATTTCCCCTCCATCCCTATCCCAACTATTTCAGCTCTAGACAGCTTACTTAACCATGGAAATCCAAGACTGTTGACATCTCTGCGATATGGCTTTTAGCCATCAATTTGAGATATAGCCACCTATTTCTTAATATTACTTAGAAACAATTTGATTGGGATTTTGGTTTTAAGCAGAACTGACTTTGACTTTATAAAGAGAAATTCTTAAAGGGTCTCTAGTACTTTTATGGAAAAGTTTATATAGAACTATTTAAAAAAAAAAATAAAGACACACACCTACACCCTACTGACTTTTGCCACAGTAATATACAAAACTGATATGAAAACTAATGTCTACGAACTTTATGCTTTTCTCTGAAAGTTATCTGAACCTCTAGAGGGTGCCATAATGCCATCTGATTAAAAGCATTCTGAAACAAGAAATCTGGCATCAGATTTTCTCAATATAAAGGCAACAGTGCTCACATGGGATCTTCCTAGATGCATAGTTCCAAGGGAGCAGATGTCTTTTGTTAACAAGAATGTATCTAGCATGAAGATACACTAATTGCATTAGCTCTCAGGCAAATCAGTTCACTCAATTGGGATCAAAATGCCCCTTTCTTTTTTGTCTGCAGTCTTAAATAGATTCCCAAAACCACAGTGTGTATTATATTTTTCTTTATAAAGGTATTAGAAAAAAGTTGTTTGTACTTTACTGTAACTATGTAAGTGGAAAATCATGAGCAGTGACGAATTGTGAGAAAAGAAAAAGGGCATAAAGAAAAGTAAGTTTTACAGTACTAATACAGGTTTCAGAGTTAGTGTTAGTCTGTATCCACAAAAAGAACAGGAGTACTTGTGGCACCTTAAAGACTAACACATTTATTTGAGCATAAGCTTTCGTGGGCTACAGCCCAATTCTTCGGATGCATGCAGTGGAAAATACAGTAGAAAGATATATATATGTATATATATTTACACACAGAGAACATGAAACAATGTGTGTTACCATACACACTATAACAAGAGTGATCAGATAAGGGGAGCGATTATCAGCAGGAGAGTGTTTGTAGTGGTAATGAAAATGGCCCATTTCCAGCAATTGACAAGATGATGTGAGGAACTGTGTGTGGGGGGGGGGAGGGGAATAAGCATGGGGAAATAGTTTTACTTTGTGTAATGGCCCATCCACTCCCAGTCCCACGAAAGCTTATGCTCAAATACATTTGTTAGTCTCTAAGGTGCCACAAGTACTCCTGTTCTTTTTGTAGTATTAATACAGTTTGGAAGGAAAACAAATTAATTTATGGGATTTTAGCCAATTCCACGCTGTTTCCAGATTTTGGAAATTTTTATGTAGGTCAAATAAAGTGCAGTGTTAGGAAAATACAGGCCATAAAAAGTTTTCTTTATTTCTAGATCACTTCGAGTTTCCTATTATAGCAACTTCGGCCATGTACTACAAAGCTTAATCCTGTTCTAAATACGGAACTTAACTAAACCTACAAAAAGTTTAGTGCATTTGACGTGTCTCAGGAAAATGAATCTAAAATAAAAGAAATACATTTAAAGAAAATTATTTTGTATGTAATCCTTCTGCCAACGGGTTTGTACAAAATTTGAAGGCTAGAACATGATCACAATTTTTTTTTTTTTTGGCTAACCAAAAGCAAGCCTAAAACCTTTGTGGTCTTTTAATAAACTTTAGCTGGCGTAACCTGCCATTTGTACTTTTCTCCCAGCAATGCTCCCCTTTAATGACATTTCTAGCTCTTTGGTTAAGCTCTTCAAACAACACAACAGTGAGCCAAATTGCAAGAGCTGCTCTACTACTTGCTCTGCTGCTTCTGTTACATCACCTATAATTCTAGTGGACTAATCCCATCCCTGGTGAAACTGTTAGGAATTATTTGAGGGAAGGAACGGAAACCACATAGCAGATATCATCTCTCAAAGCATTATTACTGGTACAATGCAGAAGGGAGTGATACACAATACTAGGACAGAACAACTAATATCCAGGACTTAATAGCAACCTTCGAATGTCAATGAATTACAAAACACGAAACTGATACATTAAGTTATTTAATTTCTAAGTTTTTTTTAACATACAGATGCTCCCCGACTTATCCAAGCATTCCGTTCCGGAATGCCTTGCGTAACTCGAATGTTGTGTAAGTTGGAAACATATACCTGACAATGACGCAAAAAAAAAAACCCCCTCAAAAAAACCCAACTCCTATTTCTAGCTTATGCAACTTTTTCCGTAAGTGCGGCTTGGCGTAAGTCGGATTTGCGTAACCCAGGGGGCATCTGAACACGCATACACCCACAGAAATCAGTACAGACGATTATGTTATTGGATTCCCTATTCTGAAAGCTGGATTTCAGACCTGCAAAGCTTTCTGGTTGCTTCCTATAATTTCAGAAAAGTAGAGAAGCAATCCAGAAATGATGGAGTTTCTTTGCCAAAATGTGTTTCTGCTTTCTATCCTTATTGTAAAACTCCAGTATGAAACAAACAAACAACAAAGTATTCTAGTGGTTTTACTGTGGCAAGTTTCTATATAAAAGCAAACAGAATTCTGCAAGTGGTGTTGAAAAGCAATTCTTGCAGTAGTATTTAAACCGGTAGTTGACAAATTCCCTTTTCCCAAAGATTTTTTTTATTTAGATTACCAATCTTACTATTGAATCAGCCAATTTACAGATGCCGCAGGAGATGGAGTATCTAGGCAACACTGCTAAGACTGCTGGGACTGCTTCTGAGCAGGAAGCAAAGAAAATGACTCAGTTGTGTAGTTGAAAAGATTAAGCCCTCAAAGAAATTTGTAAAATTTAATTTCCATAACATCACAGAAGACTCAAAGTGCAATAAAAGGGATTCATTGTGTAATTTGACTGACTTCTTTATTATTATAGCAGCAGCATTACAAACAGCAGTTGGTGAATCAGGAGTTAATATAGCAGCTATTTCAAATCAAGTCAGTCCAAAATTTGTTTTTAAATTGTCAGCCAGTACATTGTGAAATTCATTAGCTGTTACCATCTAACTTTATCTGATCATGGACATCTATTTTCTGGTTATTAGTTGAATGACTTATTTATATCTTTGATTTTTAATTAAGTTTTTATTGCTGTAAAATAAAATGATGATTACCTGTAACAAAATACAACCATTTATTTCCTTTTAACAATAACACGTGCTTGCTTTTTTCATGTGACTTCCTGTTACCAATGCATTATACTACACTGGGGTTAGATACAGATCTATATTGGGATAACAAAAACCATTTGCCAGTTTCATTTTCTGGCTTTCATGCATTATTAGCACCAATGTGGAAGAATGTTTAAATCCAAACATTTTTTTTTAAGTCTTTAAAAGCATTTATATTAGATCTTCTAGAACCCTTTTTAGAAAAAAATAAATGTATGCCAAAACTATGACAGTTCTGTTCATGTTATATTGCTATGCACTAAGGAAAGTATATTGTGAAACTACATGAAAAGGAACCATATATACACCAATGCCAAAAACTTAGCTGACTCATCCTGACATGAAATTGTTTTTGTTTCTATTGGATTACAGTAACTCCTCATTTAACGTCATCCTGCTTAACGTTGTTTCAATTAGGGAACATGCTCGTTTAAAGTTGTGCAATGCTCCCTTATAACGTCGTTTGGCTGCCTGCTTGTAAGATTCTGTGGAAGAGCAGCGACTTTACAAGAGAGCATTGCACAAGTTCCGCTTCTCCGCCTTCTTCCCCCCCCGCCCCAGCGCTTAGGACTTTCTGGGAGGGAGGGGCAAGACCAGGGAAGCGCCATGTCTCTGCTCTTTCCCCTCCCTCCCAGAAAGTCCTAAACGCCACTAAACAGCTGTTTAGTGGTGCTTACGATTTTCTGGGAGGGAGGGGAAGGAGCGGGAAAGTGCTGCGTCTCCGCTCCTCCCACTCCCTCCCAGAAAGTCCTAAGCGCCGCCAAACAGCTGTTTAGTGGTGTTAGGACTTAGGGATGTGGCCCCAGAGAGGAGGTGGAGTGGGAGTGGGAAGAGGTAGGCCTGGAGTGGAACAGGGACAGGAAGAGGCGGGCATGGAGCATTCCCGGCAAAGTCTGAGCCTGTTCTTCTCCGGGGAAGCTGCTGCTGCAAAGGTGCTTCCTAGCGTCCTTGCCTGCAGCGGGCTGTGCCTGTGTGGGGTAAGCCAGGGGCACTTCCCAACCACAGTACAGTACAATCCAGTATACAGTATAATGCCTTTTGTCTGCCCCCAAAAAATTTCCTTGGAACCTAACCCCCCGCATTTACATTAAATCTTATGGGAAAATTGGATTCGTTTAACTTTGTTTCACTTAAAGTTGCATTTTTCAGGAACATAACTACAACGTTAAGTGAGGAGTTACTGTAGGTCTAGAAATCAGGAGATATTTTAGCTGGTTTGATGAGAAATGAACTCTGACTTCCGTTTTGTGGTTTAAACTGTTAACTAGTTAGATGCCTCTGAACGTATACAGCACATTGGGAAATTCCTATTTTTGGTATCTTTGTTAAAAAACAAAAACAAACAAAAAAAAACCACCTAAGCTGCAACACATACAGAACCAAGAGGAGCCATGTTGTAGAATTTGGGTCCAGTTTGCCATGGAGTACATTTTGTGTGTGTGTGTGCGTGAGTGTGCATGTGTGCGAGAGACATGAATTCATGGTTTTAGGTATATACATGTTTTTCCCACATGCATGAAATGTGATTTATGCACAAAAGGTCGTGTTAAGTCCTCAACAAGCTGGACATACATTCTGCAGCAAGGCCCCTTGCTTCTGTGACACTCTGGGACAGCAGCTTAGAAATTCTGCTGCACTTATTTAAAGTTTTAAAAACGGAGGTTTTTACTGATTCTGGGAACTCAAATCAGTACATGGAAATTGTCAGGGAATTAGCTGGAGCTTTTGCCACTGAGAAAGGTATCGCTCTTGGTACACCAGAAGGCCTGGGAGGCCATTCAGGATCATACAGTGAACTCATTAAGCTGGATATGTTCATTCAAATGCTGAGCATAAAAACAGAACATCAACTCAAGACTTCAGAGTTAAAACAGGGAGATGGATATGGACAGTTCATGCACCTCAGACCTACTGTTTGAGGCTAACTCAGGAAAACAAAACTGTCAATGCACCCAATTTACATCTGGAAGATTTTCTTTTCACCCATCATGGCTAGAACCTTTTTTTTTGATTAATAATTCAAATCACATTCTGTGGCACAATTGTATTCTTGCTACAAGTAGGCTGCATATTTTAAAAAATATTCTTTTACCACATAATGTGGATGAAACTGAGTAGAAAGTTCTTTTTGTTTTGTTTTTTTTCCAATAAATACGACTACTTATGACATTTGGCAAACCACTATGCTCCATATGTTTGTTTTAGTGAGGTTAAAAAAAAAAAAAAAAAGATAGATAGATATTGGAATCTACAAGTCATTTGAGATTAAACTTCCATGAAAACTACAGGGTCAAACTGAGTAATAAAATGATGGAGTACAGCATTTATTAGTGAAACTGACATTAAAATCTTATCTTGACAAGAAAATACGTGTTTATTTTTTAATAATTTAAATATTTGTAAATATTCATAAATAGAATAAATAATGCAAGATGCTAAAGACAAACAGAAGACAAGCTGTCAGACTATGATTAAAGGAAAACTGTGCTGTAATATGATATTTTAATCATCGTGTTCAATTACTCAGTCACATGTTTAAAAATGTGTCTTAAATATAGCGAGAAGAAAAAGTTAAATGAATAGTTAATCAAATAGGAAGCTGCCAATTTGACAGATTAAAGATGTACACTAGAATGCAGTGGGGTGCACTCTCTCTGTTAAATCTTTCTCTGGCCAGGTGCTGTGTTTACAGCACAGGAATCTGTGCGCTGAAAGACATCTGCACGCCTCAGGAGAGAATCTATGGAAGTATGTGAGGATACCCAGGAAAAGGGATTCCTCACCTCCACATGTCCACAAGGAAGTGGAACTTGCTGAAGGAATATGAGCAAATTTCCATTCTGTGTACTGACTGGAGTTACTGAAGTCGGGCTAGAGCCAGACAGACGTGCTCCAGAAGACGAGAAGTGGACAGGCTCTTTCATCCTATGAACACTGAGCATCAGAACCCAGATCACACCACTGGTTTACTAGGTGAGACAGTGTCTGCTGTGTGGTTTCTATCTGAGATCTCCCTTAACAGCTCCTACTGATCTGTCAAGCCTTTGGTCACACCTGGCTCAGATCCTTCTCCCTCTCACTCCTGGGGGGAATTCTGTGCCATAATTAATGAGCTGTGGATATTTTTAATATTTTGCACAGAGAAAAGCTTCTGCGGGAAATTTATTGCAGTTCCACCTTTTGCCCAGAAGAGGGTGGTGTGGCAATAGAACAGAGCAGCCTCAGCAGAAAATAACTTTAGCTGGAAAGTTGCTGCAGTTTTGCCATTTTCCCACCAGAGGACACTGTGGCAATAAAACAGAGCAGAAGCTCCCAGCCAGCTAGGGAAGAGAAAGAACCTGCCTTTTTTTTACAGTGCCTGTCGGGCCAAGTCAGGAGACAGGGGCCATTGGGAGGCAGACAGCATAGTGCTACTGGGGGGTCAGACAGGGGCTCATAAGGGCTAGTTGGGGACGACAAATGGGGGATGGGGCTGAATGGGAGTGGAGGTGCAGGGACACGGGGGGGAAGGAGGTGCAGGTCCACACGGTGATGGGGGAGGGGGTGGAGGGCCACATAGGGACAGGAGGTGGATGAGTGGGAGCACAGAGACACATGGGGACAGTGGGATGGAGTGCGGGGCCACGTAGGGATGGCGTTACTGAGTGGGGACAGAGGGGAAAGGGTGCAGGACCACATAGGGATGGGGGAGTGGATGTCTGAGTGGGGGGGTGAAAGGAGACTAAATGGGAGAGGCTAGGGGTCACACAGGATCTTCATTGGGGAACCTCCTTAACAATCCCTCCCCGCCCCTCAAAAAAACCTGTTTCATACTTTTGCCACCTATACCCAACAACCCTCCAAATTCACACCCAGGCTCCTTCCCAGCAATTACTTCCCTCTCCCTCAGCTCCTCCGTTACTCCATGACTCCCCATGCACTGCTTCTGAAAGGTGCAGGAAATATGGTTCTGTACTGTAGTTTAAATGAATCATCAGAGTTAATATGCCTAGTAAGGAATCTATTTGTCAAAAAACATTTCCTGAATCTTTTTTGTTGTCTGTATTGTTACAGATCTACTTGCTGACAGGTATTTTGAAATAAATGACCAAAATAATTGAAATTGGCGTGAATATTGTGTTATTTTGTCAAATAAAATATGCAGAATTTGAAAATATTGTGCACATAATTTTTTGTTGCTGAATTCCCCCAGGAGTATCCCTTTAAACCAGGGGTTCTCAAACTTCATTGCACCGCAACCCGCTTTGGACGATAAAAATTACTATGCGCCCTCAAGAGGGTGGACCAAAGCCTGAGCCAGCCTGAGCCTCTGGTGCAGGGGGAGGGGTCCCACTTTGGGGTCCAGACCCACAGTTTGAGAACTGCTGCTTTACAGCAGCTTATTGTATTTGTATTTTAATATATTCTGGCTCAGAGTTATACTGAAACTAAGTTCAGTTTTTCTTATGCTTACTGAGTTTAGATGATTTTATAACTCCACAAGGGAATCACATACATTTTTATGCAAGCCTGATGTCAACTTCTGAGCAGTCAAATAGCTATGGATTGAGGGACTGGATTATTTCCCTCTTTGGAAGACAAATGAATGGCCAGGGATATAGGATTAATAAATTATCCTAATCTGCATAAAGAACTTTGAACAGAAACACAATACAGTTTAGCCTTACTTACTCACTAAAATGCAGCAACTTTCACTTTCTTAGGACATGTCACTGGGCAGGACTCCCCAAAAATTAGTACTTTTCAGCCTTTAACTATTTTTGTAGAAGTACTCCCACTTTCTAGCCTTGCCATATGCTTCTGCCATGTGGTTTATAGGATAAGTGGATCAGCTTCTAAATAAGATTTAGCATAATTCTTGACAGCCTCTGCACCTTATTTTGAGAGGACTCTGCTGTTATTTTTTCTGTTAAATTCTCCCAACACTGCACTACCCTTTGAGAGCTACACTGGTGACAGCAATGGAGCATGAGTGTACTGTGCTATGCCTTCTAGCACTGGTGGGAGCACAGCAGCCTTAAAGACCACAGACCAAATTCCCTGCTACTGTAAGCAGATACAGGCCTTCGGAAGTAAGTGGAGTTGCACCCACTTGTGCATGAGACATACCCAAAACTCAAATATTGTTATTTAACTTAGTCACATCAATACCTCACAAGCACTTGCCAATTAAACCAACATGCTATTAAACTGGAACATTCTTCTGTAATGGTTTTAATCTCTTCCGATTACATTTTTCTAAATTCAACTTATTTTAGTAAATTGATGTTCTCTATTTTGTATGCGTTTGACACACTATAATCAAGTATTTGTTATAGAGAGAGAAAAACACGACAAAATAGTTACTTTATTTTTAGGAACAACTACTACTATGGAAAAATTTGGATCAAAGGCATAAAAATAATTCTCATCGAGAAAAATGTGTGTTTAAGTTCCCTCTGTAAATTTGCACTCTGAATGTTGAAAATAGTAAAAATGTTAATTGAAGTTACAGACAAAAGAAATCTCCAAAGCATTTCATCCATTTTTCTTCTATTCATCCCACATTTTATGTATATGACACAATCCGTAATTCACAAAGCCCAAGCAAAGCTATTTTACATATCTATTAAAAGTCCATCAGGCTGTGGCATAATCTGTGTAATTAATGAATTTCATCAGCAGAATACTAATATCAAACAATGAATGGACTGAATCTGAATGGAATACTTATCAGAAAGTAAAGTCCAAGCACTTTAAACAAATTGAAATATTAATTAGACACCTCAGATTAATTATTCAATAGCAACAAACCTACAGTTCAAAAATGTGCCATTTATATATATTTTAATATCCTGATTACAAATTTGCAATTAAAAGCCAATATAGAGTCATAATGGAACTCAAGGCTGACAGGCAAAAAACACTAAAATCCTCCTGACATTAAAACAACGTACCATCCAAAATGATGGCAGCAAAATTAAAAATGCCAGTGTTTTTACCTAAGGGATCCACCTCTGCCAAGCCTTGAAACTATGGCATATGCACCTCAAGCTGTCCCCTTCATTGACTGCTCCACTCTTCTCGCAAGCAGGGTTTTAATTTACAAGAGGATTGTTCCCATGAGAGACAGTGTTTCAATTTTAGATAAGTTCTCATTTTTAGTGGCTATGAAAGGTGGTGGATACACAGATCTGAAGACTGACATTCTATTGATCCACAAATTAATAACAGGCATGGGCAAGCTTCCTCAGACTGCAATGCCTTCCACCTTGCCTTAGAGGGACCAGAGGTAAGAGGACTCTTGAATTGTAAAACCATTAACTCTCTGACCTGGACATTCTGCTGAGAATGCCCGCAGAGTTACCAGTCAGTTAAATTTTATGGGTAGTTTTCATGATACAAACTCCTTTCTACTACAGTAGAGAATGAGATCACAGGCAGAAGAATCAAATAGCCATCAAACAGTAATTATTTTCAGTCATTACTGACCTACACCCTTTTCCTACAATCTGATCCATAATAAAGAACCCTTACATCCATACAGAATCCTGCTAGCACAAAGGGGCTCCACAGAGTGGACTGATTTATATTAGTGATTTAAATCACTGAATTAAATTACGATTTAAATTAGCAAGCAGAAAACCTTGATTTATCTAATTAACTTTAATCATGTTTTGTTTTTGTACTTTCTACCTTCCTGAAGAAAGCTTGATTTGCATTGATTGGTAACCATTAAAACACATTGATTCACAACTAAGCATAACACTAAATTTGGTGTTTCTTTTTGCTGATCAGGAAGATATATACTACATCTACGCTCATTTATTTAAGCAAGTATATAAGCTTAACTTATCCTTACACTGATTTTTAATTTTTATATTAGAAAATGGTGAACACTACCTATCTTATTTACAAGATTATTAATTTTTTACTTGTGATTTGTGTCAAGCTCCATTTGGATGGAAATTCAAATGCAATTAAAATACACAAAAACATCATTTAATACATTTTTGCTAAATAAAACTAAATTAAAAGTTACACTAAAATGTTTATCAAGCCATGTTTTGCATTTAAAACTGATTTATTAAACAAATAAAGTATTATATGTAGTTGGTTAATTTAACTGGTTGTTTCTGGTCCCCATGTCCTTCAGGATTTTGGAACTAATAGAGCTCATCCTCTCACACTTAATTTCTATTCAGAGACTGAAAGGGAAAAACAAGCTTTCCTGCCTTTTCAATGCCTAACTGATTTCTTAATTTTGAATGAACTAGTCAATGAACTGAACCAGTGGAATAAACTGAAATGAAGAAAATACTCTCTCTACACCTGCAGAAGAGACTACTGATGGCAAACCTGGTTTCACTTCAACTAACTCTGATTCCAGGTGCTTAGCCAATGACTCAAACCGCTGAACTCATGGGAAATTTCTTTAAAACCTGGCACCAAACATGTACCAATTAGTTGTACTTTATATTTAATTTGCATGATTTTAATAGATTATAATTAGTTTTGGTCTTAACACAGATTACAATTTTAAATAGTTTTTTAATTTTAATTCAGCTGTAAGCTCCACAGGAGTGCAGGGGTCTGCCAGCATAGATCGGATTGCAGGTTCAGGTCCCTGGGTAGACTGAGCTAGTAGCCTTCAGGTGAAAAGCTCTCTCTCTTATTTAAGCACTTCCACTGAGCAGTCCCACTAAGAGGGAGTAAACCGTTTAAAATACTGTGCAAAAGTCACAGTTTTTTTTAAAGTAAAGACAAGGAACTGCAGATGCCTTTTTTAGCCATCCATCAACCTTGACTTCTCTTCAAACTATCAAACTGAAGTCTCATATCCCCCTGTAATCCAGAGAAATAAATCTAGTCACCCAACATCATCATTTCCAGTTATCTTTGCAAAGGTGCTTTCTTGTATATATTATAACATAGCCGACATTCTCTGAGATGAAAAGATCAGACCCTTTACAATCTCTAAGTGGATTTGAATTACGTCTCCTTATTTTCCAAAGGAAATATCTCACTCCCTAGAGACAGATAATTAAAAATCCTATCTTAGCAATTAGCAATTTGCTCCTGGTTCATCTTGTTAGAGAAATTAATTGCCTGCTCAGCCCCGTGATAGAGTTATTTGGTGGCATGCAAAAGACCAAAGTCTGGGAGAAATCTCAACTGTACATGACCTAATTCACACAGTAAGTTTGATTTGTGGACAGTGCTGACCAATGTTCTCTATTAGCATCCATACCGCCCACTGAATGGGTGATATTTCAGCACCACCTTATCATTCTGGAAGGTTCAGTTACAAGCACCTGACGCTCTTCTGGTTTAAGGCCTGGTCTACACTATGAGTTTAATTCGAATTTAGCAGCGTTAAATCGAATTAACCCTGCACCCATCCAACGAAGCCATTTCTTTCGAAATAAAGGGCTCTTAAAATCGATTTCTGTACTCCTCCCCGACGAGCGAAGTAGCGCCAAAATCGATATTGTCATTTCGAATTAGGGTTAGTGTGGCCGCAATTCGATGGTATTGGTCTCTGGGAGCTAACCCACAGTGCACCATTGTGACCACTCTGGACAGCAATCTGAACTCGGATGCACTGGCCAGGTAGACAGGAAAAGCCCTGCGAACATTTGAATTTCATTTCCTGTTTGCCCAGCACAGGAGAGCACAGGTGACCACAGAGAGCTCATCAGCACAGGTAACCATGCAGGCCGATAATCGAAAAAGAGCACCAGCATGGACTGTATTGGATCTGATCACTATATGGAGAGAGGATTCAGTGCTAGCAGAACTTTGTTCAAAAAGATGAAATGCCAAAACTTTTGAAAAAATCTCCAAGGGCATGATGGAGAGAGGCCACAATAGGGACTCAGATCAGTGCCGCATGAAAGTCAAGGAGCTCAGACAAGCCTATCAGAAAACAAAGGAGGCAAATGGTTGCTCCGGGTCAGAGCCGCAGACATGCCGCTTCTACGCTGAGCTGCATGCAATTCTAGGGGGGGCTGCCACCACTACCCCATCTCTGACCATGGATTCCGAGGCGGAGGTAATCTCATCAGCCACACCGTACCCTCCCAAGCCTCCCAAGCCAGTAACCAAGACCATGACCCCATGGAAGGGACCTCAGGTGAGTTTACCTTTTAAAATATAAAACATGGTTTAAAAGCAAGCATTTTTTAATGATTAATTTGCCCTGAGGACTTGGGATGCATTCGCGGCCAGTACAGCTACTGGAAAAATCTGTTAACGTGTCTGGGGATGGAGCGGAAATCCTCCAGGGACATCTCCATGTAGCTCTCCTCGAGATACTCCAAAAGCCTTGCCACAAGGTTTCTGGGCATTGCAGCCTTATTCTGTCCTCCATGGTAGGACATTTGACCATGCCAGGCTAGTAGCAAGTAATCTGGTATCATTGCATGACAAAGCCTGGCAGCGTATGGTCCCGGTGTTTGCTGGCATTCAAGCAACATCCGTTCTTTATCTCGCTGTGTAATCCTCAGGAGGGTGATATCGCTCATGGTAACCTGGTTGAAATATGGGAATTTAATTAAGGGGACAGAGGTGGCTGAAAAGAAATCCTTCCCTGTAGTAAGCCAAGCGCCTTGGGTGGGGACAAGAGGGGGACTGGCGCTGAGCTTTTCACGTGTGGCTAGCAGGGATCTTCCCTGATACCAGCCACGTGGTGGGAGGAGGGATAAACCGATCATCCCAGAGAATTGGATGGGGGGGGAGGGTTAGTTTGTTTTCTGCTGCTGAAGATTAACAGGAAAACCGCAGCACTCAACGAGCTTTGCTTGGTATGTGGGAAAGGAGGGCGCAGAAGCCGAAAGACAATGGCCTACCATGGCCGCATGCAAGCCAAATTCTGTTGCCTGGACCTGCGTCTGTGATCTCTAGCAGCAAAGCCACAGGCACTCAATATTAAGAGGCAAAATGCGACCTTGCACAGGAATAACATGTGCTATGTAATGTGAATAGTGTTGTTCACCGTGAAAGAGTATAAGCATTGTTCCGTAAAATGTATCTTTTTAAAAAATGCTCTCCTTTTTTCCCCTCCCTCCAAGGGCTGCAAATTTTTCAAGCCTCCCTCCTCCATCCCGAAGGCTACCTCAGATAAGGTGTTGGAAAAAAGAGGATGCGAGACGAGATGTTCGCGGAAATCATGGAATCCACCCGCAATGAAAGAGTTCATCTGAATGAGTGGAAGGACACGGTTTCAAACTATAGGAAAGATGCTAGTGAACGTGAGGACAGGAGGGACCAACGTGAGGACAGGAGGGACCAACGTGAGGAGAGGAGAGACGCTCGAGATGAGAGATGGCGGCAGGAAGATCAGAGGAGGCAGGATGCAACGCTGGGGCTGCTGCATGAGCAAACAGACATGCTCCAGCGTCTGGTGGAGCTTCAGGAATGGCAGCAAGATCATAGACTGCTGCTACAGCCCCTGTATAACCCCCCTCCCCATGTTCCATAGCCTCTTCACCCAGACGTGTAAGAACGCGAGGGGAGGAGGGGGAGCGGAGGCTCTGTGCACCCTCCCATTCCACCCCAGTGGACAGCCCAAACAAAAGGCTGTCATTATTTTAAACCTTTTTTTAGTGGCCTTTTCCTTCCCTCCGATCCTCCTCCCAAACACCACCCTGGCTACCTTCCCAGTTTGCTCCCTCTTTTTATAATCAATTAATAAAGAATACATGATTTTTAAACGATAGTGACTTTATTTCCTTTGAAAGCAAGCTGTGATCGAAGGGGGAGGGTGGGTTGCCTACAGAGAATGAGTCAATAAAGGGGGCGGGTTTTCATCAAGGAGAAACAAACAGCACTTTCACACGGTAGCCTGGCCAGTCATGAAACTGGTTTTCAAAGCTTCTCTGATGCGCCGCGCTTCCTGGTGTGCTCTTCTAATTGCCCTGGGGTCTGGCTGCGCGTAATCAGCTGCCAGGCGATTTGGCTCAGCCTCCCACCCTGCCATAAAGGTCTCCCCCTTGTTCTCACAGAGATTGTTGAGCACACAGCAAGCAGCAATAACAATCGGGATATTGGTTTGACTGAGGTCTGAGCGAGTCAGTAAAGTGCGCAAGCGATCTTTTAAACGGCCAAATGCACATTCCACCACCATTCTGCACTTGCTCAGCCTCTAGTTGAGCAGCTCCTGACTCCTGTCCAGGCTGCCTGTGTATGGCTTCATGAGCCATGGCATTAAGGGGTAGGCTGGGTTCCCAAGGATAACTATAGGCATTTCAACATCCCCAATGGTTATTTTCTGGTCTGGGAAGTAAGTCCCTTGCTGCAGCCGTTTAAACAGAGTAGTGTTCCTGAAGACGCGAGCGTCATGAACCCTTCCTGGCCAGCCCATATTGATATTGGTGAAACGTCCCCTGTGATCCACCAGTGCTTGCAGCACCATTGAAAAGTAACCCTTGTGGTTTATGTACGGGGTACCCTGGTGCTCCGGTGCCATGATAGGTATATGGGTTCCATCTATCACCCCACCACAGTTAGGAAATCCCATTGCAGCAAAGCCATCCACTATGGCCTGCACATTTCCCAGAGTGACTACCTTTCGTAGCAGCGGTAAATGATTGCTTTGGCTACTTGCATGACAGCAGCCCCCACAGTAGATTTGCCCACTCCAAATTGATTCCCAACTGACCGGTAGCTGTCTGGCATTGCAAGCTTCCAATAGAAGCTTCTATTGCCACTCGCTTCTCAACTGTGAGGGCTGCTCTCATCCTGGTATTCTGGCGCTTCAGGGCAGGGGACAGCAAGTCACAAAGTTCCATGAAAGTGCCCTTACGCATGCGAAAGTTTCGCAGCCATTGGGAATCGTCCCACACCTGCAACACTATGCGGTTCCACCAGTTTGTGCTTGCTTCCCGAGCCCAGAATCGGCGTTCCATGGATAGAACCTGCCCCATCAACAACATGATCTCCAAAGCGCC
Organism: Trachemys scripta elegans; assembly: GCF_013100865.1. NCBI lineage: Eukaryota > Metazoa > Chordata > Testudines > Emydidae > Trachemys > Trachemys scripta. Next base: position 64,942,275 of record NC_048306.1, on the reverse strand, counting down.
GGGATCCATGGTTTGAAAGAAGTCTCTGTCAATGTCCATGTCCTCATCACTCTCGTCGCCGCGCTGCCGTCGCCACCGCCTCCTTGCCTCGTTTTTCTGGTTCTGGTTCAGCATAAACTGCACAATAATGCGCGAGGTGTTTACAATGTTCATGACTGCTGTCTTGAGCTGAGCGGGCTCCATGCTTGCCGTGGTATGGTGTCTGCTGTGGAAAAAGGCGCGAAACGGTTGTCTGCCGTTGCTTTCATGGAGGGAGGGGTGAGGATGTACCCAGAACAACCTGCGACAATGTTTTTTCCTCACCAGGCACTGGGATCTCAACCCAGAATTCCAATGGGCGGGGAGACTGCGGGAACTATGGGATAGCTATGGGATAACTACCCACAGTGCAACGCTCCGGAAATCGACGCTAGCCCCGCTATATGGGCGCACACTGCCGAATTAATGTGCTTAGTGTGGCCGCATACATTCGACTTTATACAATCTGTTTCCAAAATTTGAATTCTGTAAATTTGGATTAATCCTGTAGTGTAGACGTACCCGTAAGCGTAAACCAAGTGTGGCTGGAAGGCTGCAGTGAGACACAGACACTCAGGGTATGGCTTGCATACTGGAAGGCTGTTTGTGACCAGCTCAGTTGGAAGCTACTTCAACAAGGCATCATAAGGCACCCAAGGCTGTAGGGTAGGGGTGACATAGCTGCTCATTAGTCTGGATTGTCCCCTGGTTCATCACAGTAAAGATTTCACTGATGCCACGGGTCATGAGCATCAAATACACCAGTGCTGGCTTTGCGGGTATCCTCTTTGCCTTCCTTTCACTTTCTGATCCCAGAGGATGGCCTATGCTCAAGGAAGTGCTGGCCAATGGTGACTTTTCCAGCTACACTTTTGTAGAAACCATCACATCAGAGTCCAAAGTGACCTGTGTGGACTGCTCTTGCAGATGTAACTTGAGCTGAGCATCCCTGGATTTGCCGAACCTAGAGAAGGATTTTCACATAGAGCATCTACCTGGGATGTGATTCTCCGCTAGGCAAGAAAGGCACTAACTATGTTCGCCTTTGATGTGAATCAGCCCGTCACAAGATGGGCAGGTTTGCCCGACAGTTTGAGTCTGCTGTGAGGTATAGCTCTTGGCACAAAGCACCTCCCACCACTTACTAGGGCATATATAGAGGAGGAAGTGACCAATGCTTGCTGCTTTATTTTGTTATGTCCAATTTAAGGAAATGGAAGTGTGAAGATTAACTTTTCTTACCTGAGAGTAGTTGAAAAAAAACTGACTGTAGTCTCTAAGAAGAGTAGCAACAAGTCGGACGCTTGCTGGGTTCCATCTTGCTGCCAAAGGTGCAAAGAGGAACAGAGAGGACTTCTTTGCCTTTTATGCCCTGGCACGGGAGAATGGGGTGGGGAAACACAGAGCATGTGCCCGGTCCCACCAGACTCTGCTATTCAAAAGAAGCCAAACTCATATGAAGGAGGCAAATGCTCACTAACAGTGGATTTTGGTCTGACATATCCTAAAACAAGAAGTTTTTTTACACTATAAATTATCTGACTAAAAATAAATGAATGCTTAGGGCATAATGTTTGAGATATTGGAAACTGACTGTCTAACCAAATTGCAAATTTTTAGAATGGATCAATCCATACTTACCTAACTTTGCCCGCGTAGATAAGTGATTAGAATCCTGATTGATTAATCGGACCTTTTACCTAAGTTTTACACTTTAACATCTCAGAACTGGATGGAGCAAATTAACAGAACTATTGGTCAAGACAGATCTCTGCTTTTTTGTGGATTCAATACAGTATCCTCGGGCCCCTTAAGTTTAATTGTAATAATTCACTGTGACATGTTTCAAAAATGTAATATATTAGGGGTAAATACTACTATGCAATTTTAAACTGTATCTAACTTTCTAAACACAGTAACAGTACATATTTGAACCTGTACACAGCCAAATATTTTTCTGAACATTATATCAGACATTTTTCACAAAATAGCATGCACTTTTCATACAATATTCCATGTTTTAACAAGATAAAAGTTAAATTTCCTGAAAAAATGTGTGTGCATTAAACTAAATTCACTCTTGACTATCAAAGTCAAAGTACCCACAAGCCAATGGCTCACAGGACTGATGCAGTTAAAGCACATCAGTTTCACAGCCAACAGTACACAAGGGAGTGATGTGGCTTGCATCACATCTGACTGCCCTAACCCTTGATTATACCAGTGATAAATCACAGCCAAAGAGATTAATACTCATGTTCCCTTCCAAAGTGAGGGTGTGCAAGTAATTTGTTTTCCCAAAATTTCTGCCCATGATCTTTTCTATAACTGTTTCTTTGCTATAAGACAATGAAAATTGCTAGCATTAACACAGTGTAGCCAGGGAACTGTGCAGCCGGGACATATTCTAGTCAGAAGGGAATGAGATGTGGTCTCCGCCCAAAAAAAGGCAATGGCTGGGGAGCTGGAAGCCTGAAAGTAGGCGCGCTTGCTGGACCACTGAGAGAAAACACAGGTGGAGTTGTCCTCAATGGTGACATACGGTATCAGGGAAAAATTGTTTTACAAGAAATATTTTTACACATATAACCAGGATGTGAGAACTATGTCAAATAATGAACTAACATCTCCTACTCTTTACATTAAACTGCATCTATTTTAAGGTTAGGAAAGGTTTAATTTTCATTGCATTTGGCAGTTTCATGAGGCTATCTGGAACTCTAGTAATTGCTAGGAAGTACTGGAAAACTTACAAAAACCCAGCCCTGGTCCAAATGAGATTTGTAGTCAAATTCTCTGCTGCTCTGGCCCACAAACCTGTCCCAGTGAGGAAAGAAAGAGAAAGACAAAGAAGTTTTGCAAGACATTACTTAATAACACTTAGCTCTTGTACGTTGCTTTGGATACATTGACCTCAATGCCCCTCACCATGGACTGTGGTCCCAACTTTACAGAAGGACAAATATATCTGAAGAAATAATTAACAAAAATATATTGCAGCTATTCATTCTGTCTTAGGTAATCAATATGCATAGCAAACTACAGACTGATAGAAAAGAATATTTATGTTGGGCATTCATTTTTTGTTTTTACTTTCAGCTTTCAAAATTTTGAGGGTACGTCTATACTACATTTCAAAACTTGTGGCAGCAAGTCTCAGAGCCTGGGTCAGGCTACAGTGTTAAGAACAGCTGTGTGGATATTCAGACTCGGGCTCTGAAGCCCTGGGAAAGGGTGGGTTTCAGAGACTGAGCCAGAACATCTACACAGCTGTTATTAGCACCGTAGCGTGGGCCCAAGTCTGTAGACCCAGGCTCTGAGACTTGCTCCTGCGGGTTTTGAGTGTAGACATAACCTCAGAATGTTCACTGGGTAAAACTGTATCTTTTGGGAACTCAATCACCACCAATGACTCAAGTACAGTATAAATAAAAAATAAACAAACTAGGGTGAAGTCTTTTTATACTGTATGTTTCTAATGTCCACTTTTGATTCTTCCATACTGCACCTCTCATATCACTGAGCACCACCTAAAGTAAAAAAGAACAAATGTTGCTGCCAAAAGTAGCGGCAACACTCAGAGAATGTCTGCAACCGGAATTGGGCCTGCTACCAGTGGAAGTGCTAGGCTGTAGGCAGTCGTAGAATGTGAAATAAAAGCACCAAGCATTCAAATTAAGTGGTTGTCATTAAAATATTTATTACACAGAGGTAACTGACATACTATATTTTTCTTTTTTACTTTGGCTTTGACCCTGGCATCTCAAATAGTACTGTGGGGTAACTGTTGGTAAATAGTAATTTTTGAAGAGTGACATTGTATCTGTTTACCTCAAAGAGATCAAATTAAAATGACACATGTGCAATCTCCCCCCACTCACCCCGCCCAAAAAAGATATTCAATGCAAAACTAAACTAAACTGAAGAAAAAGAATTATTTTTCTCTTCGACACTAAGGATAAATGTTAAGAAATGAAAATCAAAGGTAACTTATACATGTGGAATATAAATATTTTTAGAAGTTTCAAAATTTCTATAGCAGAGGCTGGATCTGAACTCACTGAACAGAGATTGCAATTTACTGTTATCATGCAGGAAAGGAGATTTGATTAACTGAGATGGAAATTCTTTCCTATTGATGTGGAAAAAGCAGTCAGCCTCTAATGCTTCATTTAGATAAGGGACAAGAGGTTTTTAAAATCTGAAAGAGGCACTGTATCTAGTGTAGATATTCAATTAAATTGGTTCTGGTTCTTTATAAGCAGATGTAGCCCAGGATTTGCATATGAAGATAGATAATCCCTAAGAATATGTGCTGCTCTGGACTGGTATCAGAATAGGATATTTTTATTTAAACATAACATGCTAATCATAAGATTTATTATCTGTATTACTGTAATGCCTCATAGCCTTAATCATTCACCAAGACCCCACTGTGTTAGGCGCTGTACAGACACAAAATAAAAAGACAGTCCCTACCCCAAATTTACAGTACACCTCTACCCTGATATAATGCGACCCAATAGAACACAAATTTGGATATAAAGCGGTAAAGCAGCACTCCGGGGGGGGGGGGGGGGCTGCGCACTCTGGCGGATCAAACCAAGTTGGATATAACGTGGTTTTACCTATAACGCTGTAAGATTTTTTGGCTCTCGAGGACAGCGTTATATCGAGGTAGAGGTGTATAAGTCAAGAGACCACCAGACGGATATAGACAGATGGGGAGTACAAGAAAACAATACTAGTCAGCATGACAGGCAGTGGTCTCTAACCACTGTCAAGTTTTTTGTAGGCATCACGGAAAAGGAGAACGTTTTAAGGAGGATAATTAAGTAGTTTCGTGGATGTTTACAGGGAGCTCCTCCCAAAACTGAGAGGCAGAACTGGAGAAATAGATAGGTGATTGTTTGAAAATTTAAGCAGTGCATGATGGAGGCTGGCATAGTGGGCCGACTGGAGGTGGGCAGTGACATCTCAACTGTGAATGGTAGATGAGAAGTAGGATGGAGGTAAATTGTAAAGGGCCTTGAAAGTGAAGACAAGTAGCTTTTGTACGATGCGACTGAAGGGGGAGCCAGCAGGGGATGCAAAGCGGTAACATGGTCAAAGTGAAAGGCTAGGAAAATTATCTTTGCTTAAACCAAGCTATCAGAGTGAGGAAGTGGCAAGGAAATGGTGCTCTGGAGTTTGCTGGGGTAATGGTTACCTCAAAAAAGAAGCAGGACAGCACACAAGGCTTTGAGGCTGCTGTAAGCTAAGAAGAGGGATAGTGATGAAAGGGACCTAATGGGAGTTCACAGCAGTCAGACTTGCTCCCAGTAGAGAGAGGAGCCAGCTTGTAGGAAAATCCTGGAAAATCCTAGTTGACTTAGAAGGAGGAGAGAACATGTGAAAATGCTTTGTGTGAGGCCACTCAGAGAAGACAGTCAGGGAGCTGGGTCACAAACAAGATGTTTACAATGAGATATATCAATCAGACTAAAGGTCTAGAGACTTACCAGCAATTGGGTCTAAAGTTCAATCTGAGACTGTAGGTACCAGCACTAAGTGGGCAGCTGTTTGACTCCAGATGGGTCACAAATGGCCCCCCATGACCCATGCCATCCTCAACCATGCTGAATTCTGTTCAAATACTTATGTGAATGGGGGCAAAACATATTCAACGCTCACAGCCGAAAGTATGCTGAGCACTGCAAACCAGTAGAACTTTATTTATTCCAGCAATAAAACTAACCATGGAAGCTTCTCTACCAAGAAGTACAATGAACAAAGTAAAATTACTGCAGAATAGGAATGACACATTCAGTTTACATACCAACAGCACTTTCAACTACCAATTCAACCTGTAGTTGTGAACGAGGACATTATCACTGCCCTAGTACTCAGGGGTAGTATCTCCTCAAGTGCTAATCACATCTGCCTACAAGTACCCAAAATAATGTAAAACTAAGCTCCATTTAACCACCCCCTTCAAAAATGATTAAATACATGTTGAACCTTACCTACAAACAGCAGCCAAAGTCAATTGTTTTACCAATTAAATCAATTGAAGAGTTACCACCATCTTCAGTTCAATTTCCCATCTGGACCCAGGAAATGGCCTCCTTAATGAAATCTTATTACATTTTATTACTTTTGCTAAATATCTTAATTTTTAAAGTAGATTGTTTTTAAAGAAGTCTATGATTCTGTCACTTTGAAAAATCCTCTGAATTGTCTTTTAATATATTAGGGTTAAAATTTAAAATTGCTCCAAATTCAAGAAATTGAAACTGAATCTCACACAAAATGACAACAAATTGGCCATTAAAACTAAGGCATTTATCTTAATATTAATATATGTTAATACAAAACCTATACATGGATGAGTGAGCTGGATTACAGTTGTAAGAACCATAACTTGGAATTTCTACAATTTTGTCCAATTAATCCCAACCAAAATGGTTCATTAATATAATCTGTGTGAAAAATATTCACATGCATCTGTGCACTATTACATAATTTGATTTTTACATTTTTAAGGACCAAATGAAGAGATTAAATAGCATCTTAATGCACAGGGCCTGCTATGATAGAAGCCATCTTTTCAATGACAAACAAACTATTTTGAGTGTAGCTAACACAGTGGATTTTTTGATAATTCAATGACCCTCTAACTTTATCCAAGCAGTAGACATGCAAAAGAGACTGCAAAACAGACTGCTACATGACTAATAATAAAACTTGGACAACCGTTCATGGCTGAGTGAAGAGACAATCAACCATTCCCAGATAGTTATTTTACACAGTGGATGCATAACAACAACAAAAGTAATTTCTCTCTCTCTAATTTTGTTCATGCACCATGCCTCAGCTCTCACACATTTGGAAATGTTACAGCAAATGTCAACATGGAGAGAGAAATGGTAAAATCCAGGATGTTTACCTTCTAGACACCAATGTACAGTCGATCTCTGGTCTTTTTGTTTTGGGAATGGCATAAAGTGGATATCTATCCCCATGGCGAATCAACACGTGGACAGACACAAGCTTAAAATAATGTGGTGCATGACCTATGTGGAAGGAAGAAGTAAAATTAAACAGCAATCTTAATCCTCTCCATATGTTTTCCAATTCTACTATTCCAAGTAAAAAAGCATGCATTATTGTTAATTATCTGTTGTTTTCAACATTGTATTCAGTGCTTAGAGAATATGGAGGAGAGACAGTCCTTTGTCCTGAAGTATTTATTTCAATTTAAATAATAAAAAGACATCAATAAAGGCTCTAGGCGCCCAACACGTAATACTACAATAGAACCCCAGAAATGTTAGAATAATTATTCAAAAAGAAACTCTGCTACCATAAAGCTCCTTTCCTTCCCTTCTTTAATCATTCTGGGAAGCATACCCACAGCCCTCTCCAAAAACCCAGTTCATCAGATGACTTTTCCAGCATGCCTAGAAAATCACCAAATGGGGACTACTTTGGATCAAAGTATTGGTTTTTTATCTTTACCTTAGGTTTACTTTCTAAGGGGACTGACTGATATAAGCACTTAACTGACATTAGTGGACGATACAAAGGTATAGTGATTTAAGATGCTTTGTGCCATACTACGGGGTGAGCAGTCCAAAAAGTGTCTTCCTCAACTAAAGATAGAGGCTGCTTTCCCCTCCCATCATTATCTCTTTCCATGGTTCTCACCAACCTAACCTGTCATTTCTGGGGAAGCACTCCAATTGCTTATGTCCCACTTTGAGACTTCAGCATTAACATATTCAAATTTCACACCACTAGGATGTGATTACACGGTTTCCAACAAAATGCTAAATATTTTTAAACAACAGCTACAATCTATATTTTCTTTCCCTGTCCCCCCGTCTCTTTGTGGATCTTACATACAATTTAACTGTCAGAAGAACCTTTGTAGATCTCCTTTAACAACCAACTCCAAAATCAAAATACACAATGAGGGGAAGAAGGAACTGAGCATTTTTGGCAACTGAATATATTTCAGCAGCCAGTCAAGATGTTTGTGGCTAGCTCCAAGTTCTAAAGCATTTACAATGCACACTTAAAATCACCATTTCCAGTGCCAACATGTAGGACCTAATAATGAAATAAACCCTGTCAATTGCCTACACCATGTCTGACAGCCTACCTTCCATGCTGCGTTCAGTTATGCTAGGAACATTACAGTAAACACGAGCTTCATAAATAGGATCAATTGCAGGGGGTTCAGTCAGAGGATCAGGCATTATTCTCTTTCGGCTCTTAGGGTTCAGCCCATCTTCTTTGACTGGGTTGACTGGGATTAAGTGCACTAAAAGACATAAAATTAGCAACATTTGTAGTAAATTAAAACTGGTCAATACATCCATATTATTATTTTAATAATGTGCAAAATACTCAGTTTTAAAAATTGGTTATTTTACCAGGAAATGGACTTCCATGAAAATCAGTCACACTAGACCACTGGGTTGTGTTCATTCTGTCAATTTTTGATGCCGTTACATAATGAAATCAGGAAGACCCTAAAGAGCTCTCTTGCATAGGCAGTCCTTAGAGTAAGACACTGAAATCTATCTGGACATAAGAGTCACTGTTTTTTGTCATTTGCACTCTTTTCCTTGGAACTGCTTCTTGTGTTGGATTTTTCCATGGGGTGATAAGAGCAGCAGCAGGACTAGGAATTTAAAAACCTATATCAACAGTCAGTGGATAAGACATGAGTCATTATCTCCCATGACTGCTGATATCCTGACTCTTCAGCATAGACCCTGAAAGGTCGGGCAGGAGTTGCTAAAGAAAAGAGACACACATCTTGGTAAAGGAACTTGTAGCCATGGGACTATTGGGACTTTCCTTGGTAAAAAGCACCAGAGCAAACAGTTTAGGAAATCTAATATTTAGAAAAGGAAATTCACCATATAAAGGGGAAAAACAGATTTTGGTCTGTTCTTTATGGGGATGGGAATGACTGAATTTCCCCAACTCTTTTTATTCTGAAGTCAGGTTTAATAGCTCAGGATAGTTTTAACTCTGTTAGGCCCTTTTGACAGTAAATATCACAAGCATTTACTTCAGAAACTTCCTCGGTTGCTTTTCACTCTACAGAGTATCTTAGTTAGAAATGTTGCTTTGGTTGCCTGCCTGGAGACTACTTCAGACAGGGAAACGACAACAGATTGTTGGCTTTATATTTCATCATCTCCTTGGAAACATCAGAAGTCTTGACTGCCAGTAGTACAGAAAGAACACCCAGTGAACAGGTCTAAAGTACCCTTATTACACTTCCAACATGTCATCTTTTTGTGAGTGGCAGCCAATCTTGTTTTACACATAGGACAATTTAACCCACTGAAATTTTTCAGTACAAATGGTCATCAATTTAAGGTATGTTGTGATGACTGGGGCCTTGGGAAGTACAATGTATGGAGAAAGTAGTACATTTTAGTTTTGATTGTTTTATCTACCTAATTTATGATCTAGTAAATAGTGTGAATGGCAAAAACAACACATGAAAATCACATTAGTCCAGAATGGTTAGGTAATAAGAAAAATTTAGCTGAAGTAATTTTTTATATCACAGAGTATTTCTCAGCCCAGGGATCAAGCATGGCCTAACTACTATTTGTCATGCAGGATCACTTCTTGCCAATCAGCTATCTGCATGGATGCACTTTCGCCGGAGGATCAGTGACTGCTGTCCAACTGGCAGTCTAAAGCTGCAGTGTTTTACATGTGAAGCTAGCTGCAGTGGGCTCACATATTCCTAGACATTTCCCTTTGAAAGCTGTCTCCGCAGCTAGTCTCGTGCTAATCAGTGTCCCTCTGCAGCCCTGGGAGGGCTCCTATCGAAAATTCATAGATAAACTCAAGTAACATGTTTTTAGTAAACTTTGATTTTACAATTTTCAGATATCACCCTCTTCCCCCCATCCAGACTTTTTGTTTACTTGTGCAATAAAATATTCATAAGGATGTTAAAATATATCTAATAATTTTTATTCACTTTATAATCATTGAACTTGAAACTGAAATGCTGTACACAAATGAAGTCTAAAAATAGAATTCACTCATGTTGGATGATAGCACAGACTTTTTAAATTGGAAAAAGTCATTAAAATATATGAGAAAAAGCTAAATTATATTAAATCATGCATGGTGCCCACAACATCTCAGTGTCCCTTTCACAAGAATGTAAGAAATATGGATTTTAGAAATATACAGAAAAAATTACTTAGTTTAACTATTATGGATTTACCCAACTAAAACAAAAACAAAAAGTCAACAAAAGTGAATATTAATGTCGTTGTAAAATGCCCTTGGCAGTATCACACTAAACTGAAAGAGACACAAGTCAACTCAAACTTGTATTGTGAAACAAAAAATAAATGGAAATATTTCTCATAGGTCTTTGGATCTGCAAAAGCTTGTTTCTACAAAATCCAAATTTTGGACAAGGTTGAGTTGACAAACTCTCTTCAGATTGCCTAGGTTTGAAGATTATTTTATGTAGTAAGCCCTCAAAGACTGCAGCCATAATAATGAACTCTCAAGGCTTTGCCCCTGCCAACATATTCTTTTCAAAGAGGGAAAGATTTTTCTGATTGAAAATGATGGGAAAAGTAGTTCATATTGTTCCCATTAGTCTTCAACTGCAAAGAGGGGAGACTAATTTCAAAACTGAAGGTTTACTGATTTTCTGTCCGTGGTAATTCCTCAAATCACATCACGACTGTGAAGGGCACTGATTTTAGAGGTACATTTGTTCTGTGGATTGGCTGGTGTGTTGGGTGCAGAAGTGGGGAGAAACAATACCAAGTATTTAAAAAGGTGTACTAAAATGCAACCAATACAGAAAACGTTTAAGAGTCCAAGTCAAAATAATTAACAGAAGATGCACATAGATTTAAATAATTAAGGTACTATAGTCTACACACATTAAGAAGGTTTAAAATTGGTTTCTCTTCATCCACCAAAGCCAAAGTTCAAGTCTTTCAGATTCTGTACTCCTCCTGCTCCAGCTACTGACATGGCAACATCTATGGTGACTGGCCCTGAATTTCACCTACTTGTGTTTTTAAACTTATTTATAAGTAAGAAAACCCACAGAATTAGGGTTGGCGCAATCTACGAATATGGAACCTTGGACTTTGTGGGATAGGAAGGGGGAACTGTTGGTATTCTACTCTCAAGGCTCAATTGCCACCTCCAGAATTTCCCTACTCACTGCGTCCATTTTTTCAGGTCCTCCCATATTAAGATTATTGCACACTGAGACTTTTAAAATATTGCATTAAAATATTTTTAAAGATATTAATAAGTTATCATTAGTCTAGTCAACATCTCTTGGACTGCTGACTGAGTGGAAAGGAACTTACAGTAGGATTTGTATGGCTATAAATCTCAAATCAGAAGAATACACTTAATTATACTAGTAAGATTATACTACCAGCCTCTGTAAATGCACATTGTTGAAGGAGATCAAAGTAGTTCCTATGCCTAATAAAACAGTTAATGGAGGACTTCAATTACCCCCATATAAATTGACCACATGTCCCAAGGAGACAAGGTTTAGACAGATAACTTTCAAATGCTATAAGAAGTTAGTTGCTTTTTAGAACAGCTAGTTCCAGAGCACACAACAGGAGACACTTTTATCAGTTTAGCCCTAAGTAACATACAGGGTTGGTGTAACTAATAGGGAACACAATATAATTAAGTTCAACATCCATTGGTGTGTAGTTGGGGGGAAATCATACCAACAACTAACACAGTGACACTATAGCTAAAGTAAAAAAAAAAAAAAAAAAAAAAGTCAAAATCATTAGACTTAGCTTTGAAACTATTAAGTATAAGATAACAAAGATGATGTGTAACCCCTCAAAGCAGAAAAAAAATATTTAAGTATACTAGAAACAGGAAGCCAGAATCAGGGAGAAAAGAGAGCAATAAAGAGGAGAATAAAGTCATTGCAGAGAAACAAAATTATTCCTTTACATCAGTCCTTACCACAGGGGATATGGGGGAATTACCTGCCACAGGCGTACGCTATCCAGTTAACAAAGATGAGGTACTACCAAAGACTGAAGTATCAAAAGAATTAGTACTGGAACAACTGATAAATTAAAGAGCAACAAGTCACCAGGATCACATGGAATACACCCAAGAGTTCTGAGGAATTTAAAAATCAAGTGGCTAAACTGCAAAAACGAATATGCATTCTCTGAAAACCAGCTGCAACTCTGCATGATTGGATGGTAGCAAATGTTTTACTTAAGACCAGTTGACAATGGGCTGTCCAAAGTTTCTGTACAAGGACTAGTATTGCTTAATACATTTATCAATTATATGGAAATGGGTGAACAGCTGAGTGGCAAAATTTCCTGATGACACAAAATTATTTAGATTAGTCAAGATAGAGAAAACTGTTAAGAACTTTGGAGGGACCCAGCAAAATCAGCCAAATGAGCAGCCCGACCACAAATGGAATTCAATTTTGACAAATACAAGATAATAATGCACATTGGAAGGAATGATCTGAACGACTCATACAAATTGAGGTGTCTAAATTAACTGTAAGCACTCAGGTTAAAAAGACCCAGGCGTCACCCCTGGACACTAATGTGGACACACTTTAATTTAAATTTCTGTTCAGTGTGTAGCAGTGATCAAAAAATCAGATTTTTTTCCTGAACATGTAAGGAATGGGATAGGAAAACAACACTGAAAATATTATAGTTCCATTATATCAGTCTATTATATAAGCCCTCAGTTGGGATATTATGTTCTGTTCTATTCATATATGGGTTTGATCTGGTATAGCAATTTCTATACTCCTAGTGGCTGTATACAATAAGGTTATTTCTACTTACCCAATGTCAGAAGTGAACAATAAAAAAATACTGTAATTTAAATACCTGTTTGTGACTTTTTTTGAAGTTTCAATTCTTCCCCTCCCTCTCTAAATGATTAATATCCACTCCCACTTTGCCCTGTGCAATCTCAGAATTTCTCTCAATTGTTTTCAACTTCTCTTTTTTCCCTCCCCTTCTGCCTTTTCTCTGTCATCCTTTCAGTCTGATGTCTTTATTATTGTGCCTTTTTCCCTTTTGATTTCATTGCTTGTACTCGTCTATTCCCTAGCTGTCTAATCCTTCTTTGCATGCATCCCCCTCCTCCTCCCACTGCCTTGCTCCTCCCCCACTCCCCAATACTTGGCACACAAATTTTATTTCTCCAACTGTGCCACCTCATCTCTGCTCCACATGCAGCAGCTATTAAAAGCTCTTAGAAGAGCAGCAGTTTTCACTGTCAGTACTCCTTACTGAAACTCCTACTCCTCAGTGCCAACGCTGTCTCTGCCTGAGCAGAGTTATTGACCAGTAAGCCCATGGCAATATGGGGTCACAGGAATCGCTCCAGCAAGTAACTCATGGAGTTGGCCACCTAATGTTGTCCCATCTCTTGCTGATTTTTCTGCTGTAAACTGATATAAGGTTAACTCTCTACTGTACAATGTATTTTACATTACAATAAATGGCTATGACATATTATAGTTATTTTTACACTATGTGAATTCAGCCTCTAGTGCTATCAATATAATGCATGGTGTACAGGATCAAATGAAACTGAGCTAAATGTATCTCTGTGGTACAGTCAGTTCTCTGTCAGTGCTCACATTTGCAAATTTAGAGCCCCAATTAACAGTATTTTAGAATAAGGCCCTTATCCTGCCAGGACTTAAGCATTTCTCTTGTCAGGAGAGGGACCCAAAAGTGTAAGATGAAAATTTCAACATATTTAATTAATTTGCTATCTGAGCATTTCCAGAAGTCAGTGCAATTGATAAAAGGCAGATTTAAAGTATACTCTTGCAGGTTTTTGGAAACCTCACCTACACTGAAACTATGCTATAAAGACGATCTATGTATATCATTATTATAAAAACACCTTGACAACAGAGATGAAATTTAAATAGCTTAGAAAGTTCACAACTTGTAAAAAATGTTTAAAACTAGAGGAGCAGTAGTATAAAATTATTTTAAAGGATATTTTAAAAAGTCAGGACTAATAGAAACAAGATACAAGATACGATTTTTACATTAACATCCAAATACAACAGCAAGGAAGCCCTGACTGTTGTCCTGACAAGCCAAAAAATGTCTAAAACATGAAAAAAAGGAACACGTAAGTAAATATCAGTCAAAAATAAAAGGTGCCAAAAATGGGCAATCTGCACAGTTAACTCCAAGAGAATTGCAGGAGGCTGGCCACAATAGTAGAAGAAAAAACACCACCATAACCAATGGTCTAGGAATCTTTATGTCTGAATTCTAATGTATTTTCTATTAACAAAAATTTTAAGGGAGAAAAGGGTCTAAACTCTCAGCTAACGTAAGTCAGGGTAACTCCATTGAAGACAATGGAGCTAAAACAATTTGTACCAGCTATCTATCCCAAGGTTTTCGTATTTTTCAATTTATTAGCAATGTAAACATCTGAATTGCAGATTAGAGATATTTAAACGAAAAACAGACTTTTTATATAAAAGAGTGTATTACAAAAAAGTTGATCTTTTACAGAAGCTGAGGAAACATTTTAAAATATGTAAACAGTTTGGGCTAAGCAAACAGAGAAAATCTTGTGTATGAATAAAAAATAGCTACTTTTTAAACACTAAGATTCCTTTGAATAGCTTTATCTTCACTGTATTTTAAATGTGACCCAGTAAATCTAAAAAGGGTCCGATTAATTTGTTCTTTTGTTTTTGCAGAACAATTTATGAACTCCAGAAAGTGAGTTCACAGAACATAAATACTAGACATATAGTTTCTAAGCAATGGATGCACTCATTACAACAGGCATTTTAAAATAATTGTATGCATGACTACATGAGAACTAGTCCCCTTGGAAAGAAAATATAATTAAAAAAATCAAATATTATACTTAGATGAATAACTGTAGGGAGGCAATTCTATACAGATTTTGAGTATATAAAAAGAATACAGTTGAGATTGACAGGAACAAAAAACAGCACACTGCAGAAAATGAAATTACTACAAACTTCAGTCCACACAGAACAAAGCATATGCTGTATAACATTAAACTATCAAACCATTGAATTATAAATTCTTTCCATTTCTTCCGGTATTGTTTTGAATATTAAAAACATACATAGTGGTGCTGCAGCAATTTATACAGAAGAAAAACAGTTTCAGAAAAAAATTAATCAACATTTACCTAGAAGCATAAAGGTAGACAACAAAGCCATGTCCCAAACTTTTTTTTTCCTGCAATGGGTCTGAGAAGAAAGTGTGGAGCAAGGCTAAAATGGCCACTTGCTTTTTTTTTTCTTGCCACAGAGTGATGTAAAAAATTTCTACATTTATAAGACAGAAGGTTCTTTCAGTTCCATGTCAGAAAACTATTTAAAGCATTGACATGGAATTAAGCCACACAGCAAAAATGCAAAAATACTATCCGGTAATCTTATGCTAGCCTGTAAAAGCAAACAAGTATGTCAGGAACTACAAAACAGTTACTTATCCCTCCCTCCAAGGTAAAGATTTTTTGGTATTAATAGGTCATTCCGAGGGTCACATGGTACACTGCAGACCAGACAAGTTTCTGAAATCCTCATGATAGCTACAGGGTTTTTTGTTTTATTTTGTTTAAAATGGGAAGAAAATGAAAGAGTAAAGCAGAGGACTGGTGAGGAAAGAACAATAAGAAAAGGTAGAGGGGTGTTGAAACAATGAAACATGGAATGGGGAAGGAAGAATCTTCTGGCAGATATACAGCATTAAAAGCAGTCTGGAAAAGACAGATAAGGTTTGAATTGGAGAGCTGCTAGTATAAAATAACCTATAATGCTGTCAATTTAAAAGTTAGGTAGCATCAGAAGTGCACTCAACTCAGGACCCTGCCATACCAGTTTATGATTCCTGCCATCCTGAATCCACTGCGCAGGGCCACTTCTAGAGCTTTGCTTTTTATACAAATGCATATTTGAACACCATTGACATTCAAATATGCTGGTGTGTGACAGAACAGAATCCACCTGTCCAATCTGAATCTTTCTGATAGCTGTACATACGTTTTGCAGTTTTGTAATATAAGAATGTCTTGCTGCAGCTGAGCACTCTCACCTTAAGTGCATATACAGCTGTACAATTATTTGTTCCATTTAACTGCTAACACGTTAGAGAGAAGTTGGTTTGGCCAGTGCTGGACAAACAACTCTCACTCAGTAGATGTCATATTCACAGCCATTATGAGTAGAAGGGTGTTTAAAAAAAGACATTTAAGAGCTAGTCAACTAATGCAGGTAGGAGAAAAGAGACTGGACTTTGGGCAATGTCTGATATTGGAAGAGGAGACTTGTCAGTGCAGAGCTATTCTTGGAGACACGTCTCCCTCCAGGCCATCCACAGCTAAATCCCAAATTCTTCCTCGTGCTCAGGTGAAGGAGGAGCGATTACGTGACTCTTGGGTTAAGTTTGTTGTCTGTAGTGTATGTTTGTGATGTGCTTGCTGCTTGCCTGTTCTGGGGCTGGAGCACCTACAGGGAAAAAAATGGTGCTCCAGCCCCCCTACCAGAACCTTCTCCTCCCCCCAGCACCTCCTGCCTGCCAGCGGGCCCCGTTGATTAGCGCCTCCACATCCCTCCTAGCGCCTACCACAAATCAGTTGTTTCACGGCGTCAGGAGGCACTCGAAGGAGGGGGAAGGAGCGAGGGTGCAGCATGCTCCGGGTGGGTGGGGGTGGAACTGGGTGGGGAAGGGGTGAGGCATTGGGGGAATGAGTGGAGTGGGGGTCGAGCCTGGGCAGACCCCTGGGACCACCCCCGGCAGATTACAAACTCGGCGCCTATGGTTTGGGGGACCATGTGCTGAGCTTAGCTGCCTGCTAGGCAAAACTGAGCACTTCTTAACAAGGCTTTGATCCCTAAGCCCTTTAGCACCCATCAACCCTTAGCCGGGGGCGGGGCTACTCAGGAAGACCAGGGCTTTAAAAAGCCCACTCATAAACAACCAAAGGAGCTAGCAAATAGGAATGGCGAACAGGGGAGTTTTGCGAGGGAGTTTAGTGGGAGTTAGATACACTTAACATTCTTTAAACTTAAGGCCAAACCCTTTCCCTTATAAAAACAAAACAGCAACAACAAAGGAAGGAGTGGCAGAAGTAAAAGGAGAATGCAGACAGAAATCCAGCAGCAGAGTGGGGGCTATCCTGTTTATTACACTCAATGCAGTATGTATGATTACCTGCCCTATGGGCAGGTAGCGTATGTGTGCATTCGGTGCAAGCAGCTCCTGGCCCTCAGAGACCGTGTACGGGCTTTGGAGACCAGAGCGGCTGAACTGGAGGAGCTAAGGAAGACAGAGAGATACACATATGAGACTTTCTGGGACACAGTAGAACGGTCCCACCCCTGGTCTGACAGTCTATGTGCTGTTGAGGAGGATGAAAGTCTCAGGGTATGTCTACACTACGGGATTAATCCGAATTTATATAATTCGGATTTGAAAAACAGGTTGTATAAAGTCGAAATGTATGCGGCCACACTAAGCACATTAATTCGGTGGTGTGCGTCCAAGTACCGGGGCTAGCGTCGATTTCTGCACCGTTGCACTGTGGGTAGCTATCCCATAGCTATCCCATAGTTCCCGCAGTCTCCCGCGCCCACTTGGATTGTGGGTTAAGATCCCAGTGCCTGATGGGACAAAAAACATCGTCGCAGGTGGTTCTGGGTACAGCCTCACCTCCTCCCTCCCTCCTCCCTCCCTGCATGAAAGCAACGGACGGCAGACAGCCATTTTCGCGCCTTTTTTCCTGGGTGGGTGAACACTGCAGACTCCATACCACGGCAAGCATGGAGCCCGCTGAGCTCAAGACAGCACTCATGAACATTGTAAACACCTCGCGCGTTCTCGTGGAGTTTATGCTCAGCCAGGACCAGAAAAACGAGGCGAGGAGGCAGCGGCGGCGGCAGCGCAGCGACAAGCATGATGAGGACATTGACATGGACATGGACACGGACACAGAATTCTGTGAAACCACGGGCCCCGGTGCTTTGGAGATCATGTTGTTAATGGGTCAGATTCTATCCATGGAACGCTGATTCTGGGCAAGGGAAACAAGCACAGACTGGTGGGACCGCATAGTGTTGCGGGTCTGGGACGATTCCCAGTGGCTGTGGAACTTTCGCATGCGTAAGGGCACTTTCATGGAACTTTGTGACTTGCTGTCCCCTGCCCTGAAACGCCAGAATACTAAGATGAGAGCAGCCCTCACAGTTGAGAAGCGCGTGGCGATAGCCCTGTGGAAGCTTGCAACGCCAGACAGCTACCGGTCAGTTGGGAATCAATTTGGAGTGGGCAAATCTACTGTGGGGGCTGCTGTCATGCAAGTAGCCAAAGCAATCATTTACCGCTGCTACGAAAGGTAGTCACTCTGGGAAACGTGCAGACCATAGTGGATGGTTTTGCTGCAATGGGATTCCCTAACTGTGGTGGGGCGATAGACGGAACCCATATCCCTATCTTGGCACCGGAGCACCAAGCCACTGAGTACATAAACCGCAAGGGGTACTTTTCAATGGTGCTGCAAGCACTTGTGGATCACAAGAGACGTTTCACTAACATCAACGCGGGCTGGGCGGGAAGGGTTCATGACGCTCGCGTTTTCAGGAACACTACTCTGTTTAAAGGGCTGCAGCAAGGGACTTACTTTCCGGACCAGAAAATAACCGTTGGGGATGTTGAAATGCCAATAGTTATTCTTGGGGACCCCGCCTACCCCTTAATGCCATGGCTCATGAAGCCGTACACAGGCAGCCTGGACAGGAGTCAGGAGCTGTTTAACTACAGGCTAAGCAAGTGCAGAATGGTGGTAGAATGTGCATTTGGCCGTTTAAAAGGTCGCTGGCGATCATTATTGACTCGCTCTGACCTCAGCCAAAGAAATCTCCCCATTGTTATTTCTGCTTGCTGTGTGCTCCACAATCTCTGTGAAAGTAAGGGGGAGACCTTTATGGCGGGGTGGGAGGCTGAGGCAAATCGCCTGGCTGCTGATTACGCGCAGCCAGACACCAGGGCGATTAGAAAAGCACACCAGGAAGCGCTGTGCATCAGAGAAGCTTTAAAAACCAGTTTCATGACTGGCCAGGCTACAGTGTGAAATATCTGTTTGTTTCTCCTTCATGAAAACCCACCCCCTTTACTGACTGATTTTCTGTAAGGAACCCACCCTCCCCCTTCCCCCAGCTTTCTTTCAAACCAAATAAAGTCACTGTCATTTAAAAATCATTTATTCTTTATTAATAGATTAGAAAAAGAGGGAGGGAACCCGGGTGGTATTTGGGAGGAGGATTGCTGGGAAGGAAAAAGCCACAAAGAAAAGGTTAAAAAAATGACAGCCTTTTGCTTGGGCTGTCTACTGGGGTGGAATGGGAAGGTGTACGGAGCCTCCCCCCCCCGCGTTCTTACACGTCTGGGTGAGGAGGATACGGAACATGGGGAGGGGGGAGGGTGGAACAGGGGCTGAAGCGGCAGTCTGTTTTCCAGCAGCCGTTCCTGAAGCTCCACCAGACGCCGGAGCATGTCTGTTTGCACACGCAGCAGCCCCAGTGTTGCATCCTGCCTCCTCTGGTCTTCCTGCCGCCACCTCTCATCTCGAGCGTCTCTCCTCTCCTCACGTTGGTCCCTCCTCTCCTCATGTTGGTCCCTCCTCTCCTCACGTTCACTGGCTTCTTTCCTATACTTTGAAACTGTTTCCTTCCACTCATTCAGATGAGCTCTGTCACTGCGGCTGGATTCCATAATTTCAGAAAACATCTCGTCTCGCGTTCTCTTCTTACGACGCCTTATCTGTGATAACCTTCGGGATGGAGGAGGGAGGCTTGAGGAATTTGCAGCTGCTGTAGGGAGGGGAAAAAGAGAATTTTTTAAAAAGCTACATTTTGCAGAACAATGCTTATACTCTTTCACGGTGACCAACACTATTCACATTACATAGCACATGTGATTTCTGTGCAAGGTCGCATTTTGCCTCTTAATGCTGAGTGCCTGTGGCTTTGCTGCTAGAGATCACAGGTCTGGGCAACAGAATTCGGCTGGCATGCGGCCATGGTAAGCCATTGTTTTACAGCTTCTGCGCCCTCCTTTCCCACATACCAAGCATAGCCTGTAGAGTGCTGCGGTTTTTCTGTTAACATTCAGCAGCAGCAGCAGAAAACAAACTAACCACCCCCCGCCTC
Source organism: Trachemys scripta elegans (assembly GCF_013100865.1). Classification (NCBI taxonomy): domain Eukaryota; kingdom Metazoa; phylum Chordata; order Testudines; family Emydidae; genus Trachemys; species Trachemys scripta. Next base: position 64,922,003 of record NC_048306.1, on the reverse strand, counting down.
GCCATGAATTCTCTGGGATGATCACTGTACCCCTCCCCCCCACATAGCACATGTGATTTCTGTGCAAGGTCGCATTTTGCCTCTTAATGCTGAGTGCCTGTGGCTTTGCTGCTAGAGATCACAGGTCTGGGCAACAGAATTCGGCTTGCATGCGGCCATGGTAAGCCATTGTCTTACAGCTTCTGCGCCCTCCTTTCCCACATACCAAGCATAGCCTGTAGAGTGCTGCGGTTTTTCTGTTAACATTCAGCAGCAGCAGAAAACAAACTAACCCCCCCCCCCCGCCATGAATTCTCTGGGATGATCACGGTACCCCTCCCCACACCGCGTGGCTGGTAACAGGGAAGATCCCTGCTAGCCAAACGCGAAAAACTCAGGGCCAATTTCCCATCTGCGCTTGGCTAACTGCAGGGAAGGATTTATTTTCCGCCACAGGCAAACAGCCCAGTAGGAACGGCCACCTCTGTCCCCTTAATTAAGTTCCCGTATTTCAACCAGGTTACCAGGAGTGATATCACTCTCCTGAGGATTACACAACAAGATAAAGAACGGATGTTGCTTGAATGCCAGCAAACACCGGGATCATACGCTGCCAGGCTTTGTCAGGCAATGATACCAGATTACTTGCTGCAAGCATGACGTGGTCAAGTGTCCTACCATGGAGGAGGGAATAAGGATGCACTGCCCAGAAACCTTCTGGCAAGGCTTTCGGAGTACCTCCAGGAGAGCTTCATGGAGATGTCCCTGGAGGATTTCCGCTCCATCCCCAGACACGTTAACAGACTTTTCCAGTAGCTGAACTGACCGCGAATGCATCCCAAGTCCTCAGGGCAAAGTAATCATTAAAAACCGTTTGCTTTTAAAACAAGTTTTATATTTTAAAAAGTAAACTCACCTGAGGTCCCTTCCATGGGGTCAGAGTCTTGGGTACTGGCTTGGGAGGGTACTTCAGTCAGGGTGAGAAAAAGATCCTGGCTGTTGGGGAGAACGGAGTGCTGTGTGCTCTCTGCAAGCTCATCCTCATCCTCCTCATCCTCCTCTCCCCCATCGGCAGAATCCTCAGGCGTCGCTGATGAGACTATCCCCGACCCAGAATCCACGATCACAGGTGGGGTAGTGGTGGCAGCCCCCCCTAGAATTGCATGCAGCTCGGCGTAGAAGTGGCATGTCCGCGGCTCTGACCCGGAGCGACCGTTTGCCTCCTTTGTTTTTTGATAGGCTTGTCTGAGCTCCTTGACTTTCACGCGGCACTGCTCAGAGTCCCTCTCTCCATCATGCCCTTGGAGATTTTTTCAAAAGTTTTTGCATTTTGTCTTTTAGAACGAAGTTCTGCAAGCACTGAATCGTCTCCCCATACAGCGATCAGATCCAGTACCTCCCTCACGGTCCATGCTGGTGCTCTTTTTCGATTATCAGCCTGCATGGTTACCTGTGCTGATGAGCTATCTGTGGTCACCTGTGCTCTCCACGCTGGGCAAACAGGAAATGAAATTCAAATGTTCGCGGGGCTTTTCCTGTCTACCTGGCCAGTGCATCCGAGTTTAGATTGCTGTCCAGAGCGGTCACAATGATGCACTGTGGGATAGCTCCCGGAGGCCAATACCATCGAATTGCGGCCACACTATCCCTAATTCGAAATGTTAAAATCGATTTTGGCGCTACTCCGCTCGTCGGGGTGGAGTACAGAAATCGATTTAAAGGGCCCTTTACATCGAAATAAATAGCGTCGTTGTGTGGACGGTTGCAGGGTAAATTCGAATTAAAGCTGATAAATCCGAATTAAAGTCGTAGTGTAGACCAGGCCTCAGGGAAAGAACATCCAACAGGAGCTGAGGGAAACAATCCTATAGTTGGGACCCTCCTTCCAGATGACATCATGGTATCCTCTCACACAGAGGATACCTCTCCAGTGGGAGGGAACGCCAGTTATTTGGAAGAGATGGTGTGACATTGTGCAGTCTATATGGTTTTATAAAAACTTGATAATAAGTCAATATAATGTAACTGAGATAGTTTTAGAGAAAATACGGTAATAAGTGAATGTAACGTAACTGGGATATGCTTCATGCAAAAGGTCTCTTGTAAGGTATCATTACAAAGCTTATAAGCTACTGAGTATGAGCATCTGATTTGTATGAATGTACCACTCTTGTATCTAAAACTAGAAATATAAAATGTAACTCTGAGGGCCTATTGTAATTGTGTAAAGTGTGGACCATTAATGATGGTTTGGAATCTTGATGACTCCCATTGTCTGCAGATGGCTGTATTTACCTGAGTCTTCCTGTATATGTGTGTGCTGGCAAGTGAGTAATGAGGTCTTGCAGTGACATGTGATCATGTCACCTGAACTGGAATCCATCTTTAACCTGGTGCTTTTCCAGTGAGGGGGGGTGGAAAACCAGAGAGACAAAGAGTTCCCGCCTTATGCAAAAGATATATAAAGGGGGGGAAGAGAACAGAGAGGGAGAAGAGCCATCATGAAGAATCCCCTAGCTACCACCTGAGCTGCAACAAGAGCTGTACCAGGGGAAAGAATTGTGCCCAGGCCTGGAAGGTGTCCAGTCTGAGAAAAACTTACTGAAGCATCTCTGAGGGTGAGATTATCTGTATTCAGTTTGATTAGGCATAGATTTGCGCATTTTATTTTATTTTGCTTGGTGACTTACTTTGTTCTGTCTGTTACTACTTTGAACCACTTAAATCCTACTGTCTGTATTTAATAAAATCACTTTTTATTTAGTAATTTACTCAGAGTATGTATTAATACCTGGGGGAGCAAACAACTGTGCATATCTCTCTATCAGTGTTATAGAGGGCGAACAATTTAAGAGTTTGCCCTGCATAAGCTTTATGCAGGGTAAAACGGATTTATCTGGGTTTAGACCCCATTGGGAGTTGGGCATCTGAGTGCTAAAGACAAGCACACTACTGTGAGCTGTTTTCAGGTAAACTTGCAGCTTTGGGACAAGTGATTCAGACCCTGGGTCTGTGTTGGAGCAGACTGGAGTGTCTGGCTCAGCAAGACAGGGTACTGGAGTCCTGAGCTGGCAGGGAAAACAGAAGCAGGGGTAGTCTTTTGCACATCTGGTGGCAGCTCCCAAGGGGGTTTCTGTGATCCAACCCATCACAGTATGGGTAATAATTATGGGGGATTTAATCATTAGAAACGTACATAGCTGGGAGGGCGATGACTGGGAGAACTGCATGGTTTCTTGCCTGCCTGGTGCGAAGATTGTGGAACTCCTGAGACATCTAGATAGACTTATGCGTAGTGCTGGGGAGGAGCCGGCAGTCATACTACATGTAGACACCAATGACACAGGGAAGGATAGGAGAGAGGTCCTGGAGGCCAAATTTAGGCTGCTAGGCAAGAGGTTGAAGTCCAGGACTTCCATGGTAGCATTCTCTGAAATGCTTCCAGTTCCACACGCAGGGCCAGTTAAACAAGCAGAACTGCAGGGTCTCAGTGCGTGGATGAGGCAATGGTGTAGGGAGGATGGGTTTAGATTTATCAGGAACTGGGCAAACTTTTCGAAAAGGGGGAGCCTATACAGGAAGGAGGGCTCCACCTAAACCAAAATGAAATCAGATTGCTGGCACTTAAAATTAAGAAGAGAGGTTTTTAAACTAAGGGCTGGGGAAAGCTGACAGGTGTGGAGGAACACATGGTTCGGACAGACATCCCTTAGAGAATCTCCATTAATAGATCCTCCCCTATATCTTAGTAAGGAGGAGAGGATGGACGATGATAAAATACGGGTAGGATCAGATGAAAAACAGCCAAATGAAAAAGAGTCCCATTCAATTACATCATGAAATGGCAGACAGATAAATAGTGACAAGTTCTTAAACTGCTTATATACAAATATTAGAAGTCTAAATAAAAAGATGGGTTAGCTGGAGTGCCTCATATAAAATGAGGATATTGATATAATAGGCATCACAGAAACTTGGTGAATGAGGATAATCAATGGGACACAGTAATACCCCGGTACAAAATATATTGGAAGGATAGAACAGGTCGTTCTGGCGGGAGAGTAGCACTATATATGAAAGAAAGCATAGAATCAAATGAAGTAAAAATCTTACATGAAGCAAACTATACCACAGAATCTCAATGGATAGTAATTCCATGCTCGAATAATAAGAATATAGCAGTAGGGATATATTACTGACCACCTGACCAGGATGGTGATAGTGACTCTGAAATGCTCAGGGAGATTAGAGAGGCTATAAAAATAAAAAAACTCAATAATAATGGGGGATTTCAACTATCCCCATATTGACTGGCTATCTGTCACCTCAGGACGGGATGCAGAGATAAAGTTTCTTGACACCTTAAATGACTGCTTCTTGGAGCAGCTAGTTCTGGAACCCACAAGAGGCAATCCTTGATTTAGTCCTAAGTGGAGCACAGAATCTGGTCCAAGAGGTGAATATAGCTGGACTGCTTGGAAATAGTGACCATAATATAATTAAATTTAACATCCCTGTGGCAGGGAAAACACTACAGCAGCCCAACATGGTAGCATTTAATTTCAGAAAGGGGAACTACAAAAAAATGAGGAGGTTAGTTAAAACAGAAATTAAAAGGTACAGTGCCAAAAGTGAAATCCCTGCAAGCTGCATGGAAACTTTTTAAAGTCACCATAATAGAGGCTCAACTTAAATGTATACCCCAAATTAAAAAGCCATAGTAAGAGAATCAAAAAAGTGCCACCACTAAACAAAGTAAAAGAAGCAATGAGAGGCAAAAAAGCATCCTTTAAAAAGTGGAAGTTAAATCCCAGTGAGGAAAATAGAAAGAAGCATAAACTCTGGCAAGTGATGTGTAAAAATATAATTATGAAGGCCAAAAAAGAATTTTAAGAACAACTAGCCAAAAACTCAAAAAGTAATAGCAAAAAAATGGTTAAGAACATCAGAAGAAGGAAGCCTGCTAAACAACGATAGAGATGCTATCGGAGCACTCAAGGACGATAAGGCCATTGTGGCGAAACTAAATAAATTCTTTGCTTCGGTCTTCATGGCTGAGGATGTGAGGAAGATTCCCAAACCTGAGCCATTCTTTTTTAGATGACAAGTCTGAGGAACTGTCACAGATTGAGGTGTCAGAGCAGGTTTTGGAAAAAATTGATAAATTAAACAGCAATGAGTCACCAGGACCAGATGGTAGTCACTCAAGAGTTCTGAAGGAACTCAAATGTGAAATTGCAGAACTACTAACTGTGGTTTGTAACCTAACGTTTAAATAAGCTTCTGTACCAAATGACTGGAGGATAGCTAATGTGACATCAGAGGTGATCCCGACAATTACAGGCCAATAAGCCTGATTTAAGTACCAGGCAAACTGGTTGAAACCATAGTAAAGAACAGAATTGTCAGACACATAGATGAACATAATTTATTGGGCAAGAGCCAACATGGTTTTAGTAAAGGAAAATCATGCCTCACCAATCTACTAGAATTCTTTCAGGCGATCAACAAGCATGTAGAGCAGGGGGTCCAGTGGATATAGTGTACTTAGATTTTCTGAAAGCCTTTGACAAGGTCCCTCACCAAAGGCTTTTAAGCAAAGTATGCTGTCATGGGATAAGAGGGAAGGTCCTCTCATGGATTGGTAACTGTTAAAAGATAGGAAACAAAGGGTAGGAATAAATGGTCAGTTTTCAGAATGGAGAGAGTTAAAGAGTGGTGTCCACAAAGGGTCTGTACTGGGATCAGTACTATTCAACATATTCATAAATGACCTGGAAAACAAGGTAAAGAGTGAGGTGGCAAAATCTGCAGGTGATACAAAACTACGCAAGATAGTTAAATCCAAAGCAGACTGGGAAGAGCTATAAAGGGATCTCACAAAACTGGGTGATTGGGCAACAAAATGGCAGATGAAATTCAATGTTGATAAATGCAAAGTAATGCACATTGGAAAACATAATCCAAACTAGATATATAAAATGACGGGGTCTAAATTAGCTGTTACCACTCAAAAGAGAGATCTTGACTTCGTTGTGGATTGTTCTCTGAAAACATCCACTCAATGTGCAGCAGCAGTCAAAAAAGCTAACAGAATGTTGGGAATCATTAAGAAAGGAGTAGATACTAAGATAGAAAATATCATATTGTCTCTATATAAATCCGTGGTAAGCCCACATCTTGAATACTGCATGCAGATGTGATCACCCTAGCTCAAAAAATATATATTGGAATTGGAAAAGGTTCAGAAAAGGGCAACAGAAATGACTAGGGGTATGGAACTGGGACTTTTCAGCTTGGAAAAGAGATGACTATGGAAGGGGGATATTATTGAGGTCTATAAAATCATGACTGGTGTGGAGAAAGTAAATAAGGAAATGTTATTTACTCCTTCTCAAAACACAAGAATTAGGGGTCACCAAATGAAATTAATAGGCCGCAGGTTTAAAACAAACAAAAAAGTATTTTTTCACACAATGAACAGTCAACCTGTGGAACTCCTTGCCAGAGGATGTTGTGAAGGCCAAAATTATAACAGGGTTCTAAAAAGAACTAGATAAATTAATGGAGGAAAGGTCCATAAATGGCTATTAGCCAGGATGGGCAGGGATGGTGTCCCTAGCCTCTGTTTGCCAGAAGCAGGGAATGGGCGACAGGGAATGGATCACTTGATGATTACCTGTTTTGTTCATTCCTTCTGGGGCACCTGGGATTGGCCACTGTCAGAAGACAGGATACTAGGCTAGATGGATTTTTGGTCTGATCCAGTAGGGCCATTCTTATGCTCCCTCCCCACACCTTGGCTGTCCACAATGCCTGCCATCATTCCACATTCTCCACCCCATTCTAAAACCCTGCTTCACCCATCCTGGTACCATACACCCTCCTCTTACCCCTCCCACTCACTCACACACTCCCCCTGGGCTTTTCTTCCCATTCAGCAGCAGTGCTGTTGGGAGCCCCTGAAGCACAGATACCTCAGCAATGGATACTGTTGCCTGATGCACCCGTACGATGGCTCAGTGCATCAAGGGCTTCCCATAGTGCTGCTGTCTTGGCTCTGCGACATACCGAAAAAAAACAAGGGGAATGTGGTGAGGGGGGGGGGGGTCATATGGGGCAGTGGAAGAGGAGGAGCAATAGCATGGATAAAGGGATTTAACTGGGGGAATAAGGGAAGGAGCTCCACTCTGACAAACCTCCTACTGTTTAATCAGAGCAAAGCTCTCTGGCAAATCATAGGAATATTGGTCGGAGTACAGCTCTTCCCCAAAACATGTGCTAGTTTAGTCTAGTACAGGGGTAGGCAACCTATGGCACGCATGCCAAAGGCAGCACATGAGCTGATTTTTAGTGGCACTCACACTGCCCAGGTCCTGGCCACTAGTCCGGGGGGCTCTGCATTTTAATTTAATTTTAAATGAAGCTTCTTAAACATTTTAAAACCCTTATTTACTTTACATACAACAATAGTTTAGTTATATATTATAGACTTACAGAAAGAGACCTTCTAAAAACGTTAAAATGTATTACTGGCACACAAAACCTTAAATTAGAGTGAATAAATGAAGACTCGGCACACCACTTCTGAAAGGTTGCCGACCCCTGGTCTAGTAGCAGAACTATTTTCAAGGCCAAGTACACAGACCTTAAAAACTCCTCCAACTTCTAGGGGACTCTCACCCATTCCTCTGCTCTTACAGACTTATATATACTGCCAGAAAACAGGAGACGCAGAATCAGCATTTAATACTAAGCACAGAAAAATCATCCACCTATCTGTATTTGTTAATTTATCTAGTTCTTTTTAGAACCCTGTTATAATTTTGGCCTTCACAACATCCTCTGGCAAGGAGTTCCACAGGTTGACTGTGCATTGTGTGAAAAAATACTTTTTTGTTTGTTTTAAACCTGCGGCCTATTACTTTCATTTGGTGACCCCTAATTCTTGTGTTTTGAGGAGTAAATAACATTTCCTTATTTACTTTCTCCACACCAGTCATGATTTTATAGACCTCAATAAAAGCAGATAAAGAGCACTATATCATAATACAAAATTTAATGGATTTTTTTCCTTTTAACAAAAGGATTAGGTAGAAATAATGAGCTATGTAAATTGCCAATTCTGTACCTAAAGCCCTTTATACATAAATGTCATTTTTTGTTGTTTTTTTAACCAACTGGTAAACTGGTTAACTATATACAGATATTATTAGCTTATCAAATTGTACACATTATTTAAAACAGATCTATATTTTCTAGTGTCCTTTATACTTTTTTTTTTTTTAATCAATGGCTAAGTACTTAAGTATATAGAATAAATGGAAATGTATGTTTAGGAACTCTGTTACCATACACTAATCTTTACTCCTGAGATTACACAATAGTTTAAAATAAATAAATAAAAATCCACTACCCACCTGTCAGTAGTCCCACTTTTGAATCCTGGTACTCTACAGCTTTTATTGTGTTTGCAATTCAGAGACTACCATGATTGCGCTTAAAAGGGGGGTAGATAGTTGACATAACAAAATTACTACTTTAATTCTGGATTAGCAGAGAAAAAACAACCCGTTTATAAAACGTGTTTCATAAAGTTGATTTAAAATAAGAAATCTTCATTTCTGGACAAGTTTAAGAAAATAGTGTAAAACAGTGTAAGACAATTCATCAAGCTACATTTAGTGTCTTTTATATATACTTGCAAACTTTCGATTAAAAATGTATTGTAGGGACCAACTTATCATTAAAATAAGTTAGTTTAGAACTATGGGTCAAATCTTCCCGCTTCCCAGCCCCACCTTTGAACTGCATAGAGTCACATAAACTTACCATGTGCAGGGGCTGTGCTGGATACCAACAATTCAATCCTCTTTTTGCTCCCATACACATGAAGGAAAGTCTGGAAACAGGCCAGTGCATGATCCACTGTTATGCAGATCCACCAACCCAGTTATTTGTCCTGACCATAGACACAAGAGCTAGATGGGGCCATAGGTGCTGACTACGTGGGTGCTTCATGGCTGGAGCACCCATGGAGAAAAATTGGTGGATGCTCTGAACGCACCAGCAGCTCCCCGCCCTGCCCCAGCTCACCTCCGCCCCGCCAAGCACTGGGAGGGAGGGGGGTGGTGGGGAAATGCGGTGCGCTCAGGGAAGAGGCGGGGCCGGGATTTGGGGAAGGAGTTCAATAGGGGCAGGGCGGGGGCGGAGTTGGGACGGGGACTTTGGGGAAGAGGTTGGAATGGGGGCGGGGCAAGAATGGAGTCAGGGTGGGGCCGCGGGCGGGGGGGGGGGGAGTCAAGCACCCACTGGCACGAGGAAAAGTTGGTGCCTATGGATGGGGCAAACTGCAGCCTTGAGGTCACAGTACCACCACACAGCAGCTCAGTGGTCAGAACTGGGGGGAAGGAAGAGGAGGATTCCTTCTCCTATGCCTCACAGAGAATGTTCCAGCACCCTACCCTGTTACACAGAGTGAATTTGGGACTGAGAGAGAGAGAGAGAGAGAGAGAGAGTGTGTGTGTGTGCGCGCACGCAGATTATAGCATCTACTACTATTCCTCATTTATCTGTATGCTAGTAACTTATAAACTGGAAAGTAGATCTGAGGGCCAAAAAGTTCATACTGCAAATATTTAAGCAAAATATTTAAAAGCACAGTGACCAAGGAGTAGATATCATTGAATAAGCATTCTTGTCAGGCCAGTGCTTTTCAACAGAACTGAACAAATACTTGCTGCGGCAGCACTTTATACTGCAGTTCACCTTAACCATAGATTTCTGCAGCAAACCTTCAGCACAAATGTATTTTGACAAGAGAACAAAAACATCATCAAAAGCCTACTTGAGTCGTTCTCTTAATGCTATCGAGTGCAAACCTCCTTTCCTACCAAAGAGAAATAAATCCATGACTGTCTGATGGCAACGATCAGTATAGCAGGAGGCATTTCAAAGGGAACATTATTTTCTGAACTTTTAAATATACACATTAGGCCCCCCAGCAGCAATCATTAAAATCCACAAACTAAGTTTTCATTTTGTTCACTGACCTTTGGAGAATCTATTTCAAGATCAGACTGGATAATATTAGACACTTACAAACATTTTTTAAAATTCCCTTGGCCTCTTTATTGCTGTATTTGTAGCCTTGGAAGCATAGGAAAGTTTGCTTTTCAAAATGACAATAGGCAAATTAAATTCCCATTTACTGGTTAAATTGCTTTCTGTGCCTTGGTTGAGATAGAAGATGGTGGTTTCCCTCTTCATTTGCATTGACAGACCAAATGAGGACCAGTCCCCAGAGAATCTGGGTATAACTTGCCCTGCTAAAAATCTGTTCACCCAGAACCAAGAACTCAGTCCCCAAACCCCACAGGTGTGGGGCAATTTCCAGACAAAAGCCTCTGCTGTTCTGAAAAAAAGGGAAGAGAGATCAATATCCTGCAACTGGGAAGAGAGACTATGGATAAAGACCAAGGAGTCTGAAGAGGTGAGTGGGCTGATTTTGATTTTGTCTTTTCCAGCCTGAGGGACAACCTTAACCAGTGACTTTGCTGCTTTGAAGAGTGTGTCTGCCCTGCACAGGGGCTTCTTTCCCCTTGTGCAGAAGCAGCATTTCGATTGCCAGAGCTTCCAAAACAACACACGCTTATGTCCCTCACGTGAAAGTGCAGCTATAGGAGGCACACTTGAGGGTTACCTACTCTTTTTTTTTAATCTTCTGTGACCAAGAGACAAAAGGCAGATTGATATGGCGGCAGCAGTCACCTTCCTGCTCTGAGAAACAAAACAACTAACTGGAGAAGGAGAGTAAGGAGTCCTACAGAGTGTGAAAATTCTGGATGCTGATTGGTCATCATCCTACTCATCAGCGTGGGTGAGTGAGGAGCCCAACATCATTTTAAAACTACTAAAATTCATACATTAAAACACAGCCACTAAGGTGACATCTTAGGGTACGAGTGCACTACCTGCCGGATCGGTGGGTAGTGATCGATCTATCAGGGATCAATTTATCACGTCTAGTGTAGATGTGATAAATCGATCCCCGATCACTCTGCCGTCGACTCCTGTACTCCACTGCGGCGAGAGGCAGAAGCGGAGTCGACGGGGGAGCAGCGGCAGTCGATCCCGCGCCGTGAGGACGCGAGGTAAGTCGACCTAAAGATATGGCTACTTCAGCTACGTTATTCTCGTAGCTGAAATTGCATATCTTAGGTCAATTCCCCACCCCCAGCCCCACTGTATACCAGGCCTTAGAAACTAACAGCTGAAGATGGCCCTGCAGTCAAATTATTAATAGGCACAATAAACACAGCCCAGCCATGCCACAGCTAGCCATAATGAGAGTCCATTCAGAAGCAAAGAAGAGGCAACTATCTTTGTCAGATATCAAAAGGGACAGTTGCAGCAGAGAGGTGCAAAATAGGAGGGTGCCAACAATATTTTGAAGTTACTGGTGTTGCACTCCATCAGTTTTAACCATTTTTCTAAAGGGGGCACAAAGAATGCAGGTTGATACTTTCTCTTTTAATTATTCCAATCTGACAAGTTTCCTTTGATATTCTGTGAGCCCCGATAATGTTGCCTACCCAGTTCCTTAGAGATGAGATGTGCTTACCGTCTGGGAATATTACGACTACAGGTGGCACACACACACCTATAATTAAGCTTACCTACATGTTTCCATTATTATATAGTATCATTTGAGGTATCTTAAATTTTCTCAAATTTTTAATTTTCTGGTTAAAATTTGGTAGGTTTGCTCTAAGCCAAAGAGAAAGACCACCCTCTCCCCCAAGTCTAATTTTTAAAAGGTTGAGCTATTTTTAAGCACAGGAATAAAAGAATGTAGTTTTTCTGTTAAAGGAATAAAGTCCGCTTTTTCCTTAAACAGCCTGAGCACCAAGGACATTTGGTGGAAAGTGAAAATTTGGCAGGGTTACTAGGTTGTGGACATTCCCCCTTTATTGAGCTGGTCAGAAAAAAATCAGATTTGATTTGACAGAGCCAGAGTTGCAGTGGTTTAAAAAAAACATTATTTTGTGCATTCACTGTAGCTTATATTAAACAAATCTAGGGCTGTCAAGCAATTAAAAAACTTAATCACAATTAATCACGATTAAAAAAATGAATTGCAATTAATTGCATTGTTAAACAATAACAGAATACCATTTATTTAAATATTTTTGGATGTTTTCTACATTTTCAAATATATTGATCTCAATTACAACACAGAATATGAAGTGTACAGTGCTCACTTGATATTTATTTTTTATTACAAATATTTGCACTGTAAAAAACAAAATAAATAGTATTTTTCAATTCACCTAATACAATTCAATTCCCATTACAAGTACTTACAAACATAGAATTATGTAAAAAAAAAAAACAACTGCATTCAAAAACAAAGCAATGTAAAACTTTAGAGCCTACAAGTCCACTCAGTCCTACTTCTTGTTCAGCCAATCGCTCAGACAAACAAGTTTGTTTACATATGCAGGAAATAATGCTGCCCTTTTCTTGTTTACAATGTCACCTGAAAGTGAGAACAGGTGTTTGCATGGCACTGTTGTAGTCGGCGTTGCACGATATTTACGTGCCAGATGTGCTAAAGATTCAGATGTCCCTTCATACTTCAACCACCATTCCAGAGGACATGCATCCATGCTAATGACAGGTTCTGCTTGATAACAATCCAAAGCAGTGTGGATTGACGCATGTTCATTTTCATCATCTGAGTCAGATGGCACCTGCAGAAGTTTATTTTCTTTTTTGGTGGTTTGGGTTCTGTAGTTTCTGCATTGGAGTGTTGCTCTTTTAAGACTTCTGATAGCATTCTCCACACATTGTCCCTTTTAGATTTTGGAAGGCACTTCAGATTCTTAAACCTTGGGTTGAGTACTGTAGCTATCTTTAGAAATCTCACATTGGTACCTTCTTTGCATTTTGTCAAATCTGCAGTGAAAGTGTTCTTAAAATGAACAACATGTGCTGGGTCATCATCTGAGACTGCTATAACATGAAATATATGGCAAAATGCGGGTAAAACGGAGCAGGAGACATACAATTCTCTCCCAAGGAGTTCAGTCACAAATTTAATTGATACATTATTTTTTTAATGAGGATCATCAGCATGTCCTCTGGAATGGTGGCTGAAGCATGAATGTTTAGCATATCTGGCACACAAATAGGCCGGCTACAAAAGCACCATGCAAATGCCTGTTCTCACTTTCTGGTGACGTAAATAAGAAGCGGGCAGCATTATCTCCCATAAATGTAAAGAAACTTGTTTCTTTAACGTGGCTGAACAAAAAGTAGGACTGAGTGAGCAAAAAGTAGGCTCTAAGGTTTTACATTGTTTTGTTTCTGAGTTCAGTTAGGTAACAAATAAAAAAAAAAAAATCTACATTTGTAAGTTGCAGTTTCACGATAAAGAGATTGCACTACAGTATTTGTATGAGGTGAATTGAAAAATACTATTTTTTTATCATTTTTACAGTGCAAATATTTGTAATAAAAAATAATATAAAGTGAGCATTGTACAGATTGTATCCTGTGTTGTAACTGAAATCAATATAATTTAAAATGTAGAAAAACATCCACAAATATTTAATAAATTTCAATTGGTAGTCTACTGTTTAACAGTGCAATTAAAACTGCAAATAATTGTGATTAATTTTTTTAATTGCGATTAATTTTTTTGACTTAATCACGAGTTAACTGCGATTAATCAACAGCCCTAAACAAAACTAATGAGCTCCCAGTATCCCATTAACAAGATATATGGATGCATGTAGACAGTGAGGAAATTTCCGCTGAAATTCTGAGGCCTCTCCCATTCATTAAACATGCAGTTGCATTATTTAACAAAGTGGAATGGAATTTAATTTTTCAAAAGGAAGGGACTGTCGAACAGATGCTGCACAGGTTTCTATTTATAGACTTTAGAGTGTCAAATGAGTTTTAAAAAAACAAGACTCCCCCCAAGCTATCCTTCCCTCAAAAAAAAAAAAGGGGGGGTGGGCTGGGGGAGTCGGGAGTTTTCTCCCTATCCTGTGCTATTGCTTTTCTTTAGTGTTTAGCATTAGCACACATGGAAGCAATCCCACCTTTAACAATACGGTGACACTTCAAACTCCACTTAGATGTTGGTTTTAATACTGCCTTGCCACTATTATTGCCATAATCAAAGCAAGGTCATCAGTACAGAACTTCAGCTGAGGAGGCCTCTAATTCGGAACTTTACTGAATTATGGTACGTGAAATGCAACTTTGAAAGTTCGTAAATATACACGAAACCAACTCCCTTGATCATGTGGGGCAGACATTTTACCTTCCATTTGCTCCATATTTTCTCTGCATGCAGCCACAGCTAGGTTGCTTTCATTATGGCCCTATTTACGTCAGACACTGGGGAGGACATAGCTGCTGCATAGCCCATGAAAGAAAAAAAAGTAGAGCACTGCATGTCACCTGCATGCAGATGGCACTGCAGTCCCACTAGCCTCACTATCTCCAATTGAGATTTCTGAGGATTGCTTTACTATTTCCAGTTGCATTATCTGGAAACTTTGCAATAGGTCAATGAAGTAAACAAAATCATATGTGGCTGGCTATTGTGCGGTTAGCATGCATAGGCAAGGTTCTACACTGATGACATTACTTTTACCAAAGTGCAACAGGGAAGACATAGCAGTGTCATGTTTTGAGACGGAGTTAAATTAAACCTGTTAAACTGTATAATAGGGGCTTCATCGTAGATTTTTTTTTAAATTGGCATAACAGCAAGGATACGTGGCATTGCTTAGAGAACTTTCAGCATGTCTTACTTGTCAACACTAAAACCACCATACTGGTTGTAAACATTTTCAAATTCTATAGAAGACAAATGTAATCCTGCCCTTCGAAAGCATTATTAAAATCAATGTATTGTTTGTGCTACGGGTTATCTAGTGACAAGATGTGAACACATGATTGCTTATATACAGTAAAATGGGCATGTTATTTTCCTACCCACAGGGGCTTGTTTGAAATCCTTGGATGAAAGGTGGTATGTAGAGTGCAATATAATCTTGTAAATTGTATAATTCTTACCAGTTTATCTAGAATGCAGTCATAGCACATCAAGCTGTGAGCTAATTAGGACTGAACCCAGTCAGTACCCTAAAGTTTGCCAAACCAAACTCAGGATGAAAGATATAGAGACTGAACGATGTACTAATGGTAAAACAAAGTATGCTTGATAGATTCTTGCCGAAAGAAACCAGTACAAGTTACCTGTAACAAACACACAAACATGGACACCAATTGCTGTAAGTATCCAGCGTAAAAGAAGAAAACAGGAAAAGAAGCATGGCTTTAAAAACACAGAGACATGAAATGTAGGTGCTCTGTGTTCTAGTTTTCTTTGTCTTCATCTGTGGCACAGCTGGAAGTGTGCAGCATTTCCTTGTCCTCGTGCCTGAATTGTTCTTTTTCTTTCAAAAAACTCAAAACCTTTTTCATTTCCCTCTGCATCTCCAGAAACAACTTTTCTCTTTTTCATTCCCTTCAAATTGGTCAAGTGATTGGCGAATTATACCAGACATCTGGTTCTTCTACTTTTCAATGCTCGTAATTCAGCAGTGGCCATTGAAATGAGAGGATTCACAGGCATATTAATGATAGTTAATCCTTGGAATGTGGTAAAGGTAACATTTTCTTTTCATTTTTTAATTCCAAAGCCTTCTTATAAGATACAAAATGCTAAGGATATAAACCTACATTTTCTTCCAAAATATATATTGCTACATAAAATTGGCAGGTTTTCCCTCTTGTGCTTGACCATCTGCTATCCTGAACTAATCTTGCATCCCTTTTAATTTATCCTTGCACTGCTAGCCATATTGAGTGATGCCCTGCTTGGCAAAGTGTTCACACAACCGGTCATTCGAAATTACAGAGCTTAGCTGTGCCTATCTCACAGTTGGCTATAATGGCCACCAGGACATGGATGTTTGCCTCAGACTAGCAAGGAGCACATGTCCAGCAACACTACAATGGCAAAGTTTACGCTGAGGAAGCACACAATGTTAAATGTACAGGTGAGTGTCTTTTGGACTTTGGAGAAATAGAACTCAAAAACTCCACCAGATAGGCACCTACGCAGTGACCAGTGCACTGTGGGAGAAGAGTTTGCTCCACTGGGACTTTTATATAAATATGTGCACCTCCACTGGCACTGAAGTAGCAGAGACTGGCACAGAGGAAGATGACAAAGGTTAGCCTTGCCTGTCTGCTCCAAACAGTGGTGTGCGCATCTGTGCATTGTGCATGCTGGGAGTCCAAAACAACAGTTGGCACACAGAATTCCTCCAAATGAAAATGGGAATGTTTTCAAAACACTAATTTTATCCCTGTCACAGATGTAGCAATGTCCTGCCACATCCTTGGGAGACTTTATTGAATAAAGTTTAAGTATCTTAGGTTATGTAAAAACCCAGCCTTTTGAAGCTATGCCCTGAGGAAAGGTGACTGCTGATTACCCATTCCCAGAGACTTGAGATCACAGATCTGAGCAGTAAGACTGAACAGAATGACTGAACTTCCCAGCCTCCCTGAGTTCTGGTTCTGAATCTGAAACAGTTATGAACTTGTAGCCATGGGGAAAATCCACATGTGGGTTTTGAGGGACTGACACCTACTAGAGCTTGAAGTTGGAGTAGGTACGATCTCTGCTAAGATTTTTAGCATGCATGTACGTTCTGTTATGGTTTTTAATATGTTTTCTCTGTAATTCATTCTTAAGGTGAAAGTATTTGCTTGCTTAGAAAGAGCTGTGTGGTAACTTGCATCTGTGGACAATTACACTGTTCATAGCCTTTGGAGAGAGAGCAAAACGGAGCAGCTAGCCTGTTTAGACAGTCTGGCTTGCTGAGAATATCACAGTGTAGGCAGGGAATTGTAGAGCCTGGGGGAAAAAAACAATCAGAAGGGAGTGAGACATGAGTCTCTGCCCAAGAGAGGTGATGGCTGGGAGCTGGAAGACTTTAAAGTAGATGTCCTTGGTGGATTAAAGAGGGGGAATACAGTTGCAGTTGTCCCAAAACAGTTACAATTCCCTCATCATAAATGGTGATGGGAGCTAATTTCCACTTGACCTGTGTTAGCATTTCACTGCAATATCAGCAATGGGTGTGAGCGTGAGTCCTGCTGTAGGATTTGAACATGCATTATTGAGGTTTAGACTCTATTTTATTACAACCTGAACCACGGTGCCACCTAATGCATGTAAATCACTGCTTTTCTCTCAGTGAATGAACTTTAAAAAAAAAAAAAACTTCAGGAGAAAGGATTCCGTTAAAAGTAAGTGATCAAAACCTGCCTGAAGGGAAAGCATTAAAATCCACAGAATCAGCATGGAAGCAACTTAAGAAACCTCATTAGTCAGAGAAGCACTGCAAACCCTGGAATACAAGAAAGGATTAGGAAAAACTCCTGCATTATTAAATGACAAGATACTTTAGTCTGAATAAACTATTATCTCTTTTCAAAAAATGGAAACCAGCATAACTGAGGATAATGGAACAGAACAGACTCTGATGGGTAAAATGTAAGATGAAGATTAAGAGGGCTAAGAAGAAACCTGAACAGCTAGCCAAAGAAAAAGGAATTTTATGTGTATCAGAAAGAAAAGCTTGCAGGATGACCTGTACATCTACTAGAGCGCCAGGTTGTAACACGGGGACAATTGAGAAGAATAAAGAAAAATTCAGGAAGGATACAGGATAACCTATTTACATTCTTCATCACAGAGAATGATTAAGAGATACCTATGCCAGAGTTATTCTTCATTGAAGGGTAAGGCGCACCCAGAGACAAAAAGTTCCAAGCAGAAGACCGATAAACTATTATGAGAAATTAGATTGCAATTAATAACTGGGACTAGATGGTATTCATTTTGAAAGCTCTGAAGAAACTAAAATGAAATGGGCTAGACTAATGCATTCTGAATTAATTGTGAGCACTCAGGAAAATGATCAAGCGTGACTGACCAGCCCCAACAAAGCATCAGTCTGAAAAACAAGAGGCTGTATTAAAAGGGGGCAGAGTACAATAGAGATGTAAAAATGTCACTATGAAAGTCAAAGGTATTTAGTTTTGATCACAGCATCTCAGTAAAATCCATCATAAAAAGAAGAGTCTACAAGAAGGCAACAAATAGAGGTCTGGGTGGGGGCAATAGGAGAACTTTCATCTGACAATGATTTAAGAAGCTACTAGGAAGCTACTAGGGGCTAGATTCAAGTCTCAGTGCACCACCACAGCAGCAGAAAGCCTGCCAGGAGGGGGATGGTGGAATTAAAGCACCCAAACTCCACACCACTGGGTGGCCCACAAGCAGACAGCACAACCCAAAAAGAGTGGACGTTCCAAAATACATCCCTCTGGGTAACCCTCAAAGGTGTGGTGGCTCCGATTCAGCCACAGCTGCACTACCATGGAAATCCCAAGGAAGAATCACAATGCAAACGCTGCACTAAGAGGCATATCTGCCATGGGACGTAAGGGCCCGGCTGGCTCACGTAGGTGAAGTTTGAACCTCCCTGAAAGCAGCAAGCTAAATTTAATCCTAGCGCTACACAGTTTGGAAACAGATAATGAATGGATGCCAATCAAGCCCTGCCTATTTAGTCTTTCCAGGAAACAAAAACAAGATGGGCTTTGGAATGAAAAGACGATAATTTAAAATGGATATTGATATGCGAAACTCATGTTTTACACAATACATAATTAAACTCTGGAACCAACTTCCCCAAGATATTGAGTCATGTAGCATAGAAGATGAAAAGCTATTGGAATCAGAAATGCATCTTTAATTACGTGAAAAGCAGCATGACTCAGAGCAACAGTCAATCAATGAATGGAAAGGAGTTTTTGTAGGTGGCTGGCTGGTTGAATAACTGCTGAATTATCTATGTTGGTAAGGATATATTAGGAAAGAAAGGACTAACATTTTCAAAGTGAAGAAATCTAGTTAATACATTTAAAGGTGAGCAGAATTTAAAATCAAGTACATATGCAGAATATAAAATTAATAGTTACAGCTCATTAAAAAAGAAAAAAGCTAATTTCAGAGAGAGAAATCCTGCCCCCCTGAAGTTAAACTTCCTTCAACTTCAACGGGGAGAGGATTTTACTCAGAGTCTTTTGTAGGGATGTATACCAAAGTTACTTGGCCTCCACAGTAAGGAAGATCTAATCAATGTGACCTCATATACAGGACACCTGTGACAAATAGCAAGTGTGTCCAATAATATTCTTTTAAACTTTGCAAAACAGACCTTAAGCTCCACTTCAGAGAGAAAACTTGTCTAAGAAGAATGGATTTGACAAGGTACAACTTCACAAGCAAAGTGACAATTTACTAACCAACCATGCAGGTATTATACAAAACTCCACTTTGATAGTTTAGTTATTAGAAACAAAACTGAGAATTAGATACCAGGATAAATATACAATGGGACCTAGGATTAATTTGGACATGGAAAGACTTATAAAGGTGGGAACTCCTAGCAAATATAGTTTGGTTCCAGTTTTATCCAAGACCATTTGCCAGGTTGAATCACAGTAGTTTAAACTTCTTTTATTATTTATCCAAAACTCAAACGAAGAATTAAACTGGAATTAGGATGCATTTATTTGGGTTCCACCTTTTTTAATTTGGAAACAGGAATTCCTTTTTTTATTTTGATGAATATTTAAAGTAGGAATTATATTAATAAAGATGACTATTGCAATTACAAGGCTTAAATATAGTTGTTAATTACATGTAACACTTTTTGCACGTTCAGTCACCAGATTCAAGCCTGCTTGTATCAGATGGCTATTTGTTACCAACACTCTTGATTTTCCATTCTCATTTCCTTCCTGCTATAATTTGGTCTGAGAGATGTCTTAAGATTTTTAGAAACCTAGCTATCGATTTAGAATTAGTTTTTGCCAAATATTAAGCTCGCTCTCTCTCTCTCTCTATATATATATATACATACACACACACACACACATACACACACACTCATCTTTAATCATGTTTTAACTTGACTCACATGATTGTGTTTAGAGCTCAGCAAACCATCACAGATGGGGTCAAAAAATAGAATTAAACTGAGTTTATAAACAGTTCTGTGGCCTAGAAAATAATTTTTTCACACTCTTCCATATTAACCTACCAAATCCTGTTTAAACCAAGTCAGCCTGAGCCGTGTGAAAGCAGAGTTTTTAAAATGGTTCCTCTAAAATATTCAATTGTGGTCTTTGTGGAAGGAAGCAGGAGCTTCCCTAGACATCCATCCCTATGCATACATTGTGCCTTTTTCTCTCAAAGAATAATTTCTTGAAAATGTGACAGACATTCTGTCACACACACACACCCCTACCTCTGCCTCTGTTTAATGGATAATATATCGTACCATAAACTTTAGGTGGTGTGATTTAAAAACATATGGTATTTTAATATATAAAGCACACATGAAGAATCATTACTATTGTTCATTCTCTCGATTCAACGTACAAAGTTCTGGATGTTCTGTTTTTGTTTTAATTTGATTTTCTTTGGATACAGATGACAACCATGACAAACAAAACAAATGTATTTGCACTACAGAAGATAATTCTACAGTAAATCTAAAATCTAAGTTGCTATATTCTCAATATAGTTAACCTGGTGAATGTCAAAGTGTGCTTTTGTACTTGATTTCCCTTTCTCACTAAAAGCATAAAGTAATTTTCCTTGAAACTGTAAATTTAAGGAGCTGCATGTTTATTATTATGCAGCAAGAAATTCTCTTAATTATTGAAGATTTATTCTAATTGATAACCATAAAACTAGTTATCATTTAACAAATTATTCCATTACTGTATGGATGTTGTTTTGCATCCAATAATTTCAGAGCATTTAAAATCGAACTACTTCACTTTGGAAATAAGAGTCTATTAACAGAACTAAATAGACAACTCTGGGAAGGATGGATGTGGTGGGTTTCAGGGAAGTCCGTTATCTCAACCAAAATAAAGCAATGACACAACTTAGATAATACAGTCCCTAAAAATTTGTTAACTGTTACTTAAAATTGCTTTTCAGTTTCCTACATAAACCTACATGGTGTTGATAGAGAAAATTACCAACCTGAAATTCTGCCTCTCTGAAACTTAACTGCAAGGCTTGTTGCTTCGGATCAAGCAAGCCTTTACATGGCCTTCTAGTAGTAGGCCAACCAAGTTGTAATAGTGACAAATCAGAAAGCTATTTAGGGATGGTCCTTTGGGTAACAGCCCAGCAAAATGACGTTAAATGAAGCCAGAAGTTGGGTGGTCTTTTAAGAGCATTAGTTCATTTAATAGATCTGTGAAGTGTGTCTCTACATTGAGCATATGAGGAAGAGGGACCATGTGAGAATGAAAAGTATACAGGCAGAACAATAAACTCATTAATGTGAGAGTCCAGTGCCTCACTACAGGAGAATCTTGTATGGCTCTTTAGCACCACCTCACACGGGTAAACCAGAAGCAGAAAATGCAATATAGGAAGGCAAAAGTACCAAAGTGGAGTCAAAGGAGGTACTCCAAAACACAACCAGAAGGACTATTGTGCCAAACACACAGGCACTGAAGCACAGATGCAAGTTCCCAAGCAGTAACAAAAAACAAACAAACAAAAAACCCAATAGTCAATTGTTAACGCGGGTGCTGAAGCACCACAAAAACTAGGTGAGGCAATCAAGGCCCACGTTAAACACAAAGAAACAAGCACTCTGCCAATATAGCATCAAAGCAGTAAAATGCAGGGGCAGATGCCAAAGCCTCCCACAGTGAAACAGGTCTGAAGCACTTCCCAGAGTGCCAAGGCACCCAAGCAAAAGGGTCTCACAAAATCATTTTTTTTTTAAAAGTACATGGAACCTGCGAGGAAGGATAGCAAAAATGCCTAAAACAGTCTGGGGAGATGGGTCAGATCAGCAACTGGAAAAGGCAGCTCCTGCAGGGAGTTGCTTGCTGATTACAGAAGAAAAGCGTTTAGGCTCAGCATGTGGTTCCCGGCCACCAGCAGGAATAGCTGGAGCACTCTCCACCAATTACCCCAGAGGCGACATGTGAAGGGGGGCACACAGGGTCATATGCCCCCCTCCCCTCTGCTTTCTGCCTTCCATTTAGCACAGAGGTTCTAACTGGGGGGCATGCCCTGGCGCACCCCACAGTTTGATGGGAGCCGCTTGGGCCTGTGGCAGCCATAAGGCAGCCAAAAACAGTATACGAAGAGGAAAAAAGGATATCATGGGCAGTTAGAAGCATAATGTTATATAGAAATAAATACATAATCACTATTTATATGTGTAACATTACCGTACTCAGATATATTTACAACAGGGCAACAGCTCACATTTACCAATAAACTTCAATTGCCAACAGCTGCATACTGTTTGAGATTTAGCCTACCACATAATAATTCAGGGTTGTAAGGTCTGCTAGTTGAAAATATGCTGTGGTATCTAGCGGTCAGAGACAATTAGCTCAATTAGAATGTTTTAAGCAGCACTTACTTTTCTATACTATTTAAAAATGTAAAGCATACATCAACTCAGAGGCACCATCTGTTCAAAGAAACCTTGCTTTATAGCTAAGCTGATTTGAATTTAATGTTGTACAGTTTGTCAGTAGATCAGCCAAACTGAAATTGAGAACATAACTGGTTCCTAGTCCTTTGCTTCAAACACTAGACCACACAATCAATAAAGTAAATTATTTAAAAGATGTCCAGAACGCCCTCTGAAACTAGTCTTTTTAAAAGTTTAATATTACATACTTAAGCAAAATACTACAGCAAAATGCTGTAAATACGCTGTGCACTTACTAGAAAAAGTAAATAAAAGAGAAGGTTATCCATGAACAAACCACCTGCCACATATATCAAGGGGGGAAAAGTGGAAAGAGGAGTTATGAACATAAATAGATGCCCATTACTTGGGATATTTACTAGTTGTACAAATTGGGGGCCTGTCCACCTGCTGCAATTCATTTCAGAGTCATCATGCATTTCAGCAGCTGAAGTCCACACTAAGCACTAAATTAGTTGAAGTTGCTGGGGCAGGGATTGAAAGCATAATCTGAAGCTTTGTCCCCAATTTCAAAATCCACATGAAGCAGAAACATCAGGAGCCCATCTCCTCCTGCTCTACTGTGAATATAATAACGGCCATACTGGATCAGGCCAATGTCCATCAAGCCCAGGTTCCTGTCTTCCAAAAATGGCCACTGACAGATACTTCAGAGGGAATGAACAGAACAGGCAATCATCAAGTGATCCATCCTCTGTTGTCCACTCCCAGCTTCTGGCAAATAGAGGCTACTTAAGGGACACTTAAGAGTATGGGATTGCATCCCTGACCATCCTGGTTAATACCATTGACGGGCTTATCCTCCTTGAATTTATCTAGTTCTTTTTTGAACCCCATTATAGTTTTGGCCTTCAGAATATCCTTTGGAAACAAATTCCACAGGCTGACGGTACATTGTGTGAAGAAGTACTTTCTTTTGTTTGTTTTAAACCTGCTGCCTATTAATTTCATAGGGTGACCCCTGGTTCTTGTGTTATATGAAAGAGTAAATAACATTTCCTTATTCACTTTCTCCACATCAGTCAAGATTTTATAGACCTCTATCATAACACCTCTTAGTCTTCTCTTTTCCAAGCTGAAAGTCCCAGTCTTTTTTAATCTCTCCTCATGCAGAAGTTGTTTTGTACCCTAATCATTTTTGTTGCCCTTCTCTGTACCTTTTCCATTTCTAATACACCTCTACCTCGATATAACGCTGTCCTCGAGAGCCAAAAAATCTTACCGCGTTATAGGTGAAACCGCGTTGTATCGAACTTGCTTTGATCCACCGGAATGCACAGCCCCGCCCCTCTGGAGCGCTGCTTTACCGCGTTATATCAGAATTCATGTTATATCGGGTCACGTTATATCGAGGTAGAGGTATATATATTTTTTGAGATGGGGCGACCAGATCTGCACACAGTATTCAAGATATGGCCATACCATGGATTTACATAGAGGCAATATGACATTTTCTGTCTTATTGTCTATTCCTTTCCTAATGGTGCCTAACATTGTTAGCTTTTTTGACTGCCGCTGTACATTAAGCGGATGTTTTAAAGGAACTATCTACAATGATTCCAACGGTTCATTCTTGAGTGGTAACAACTAATTTAGACCCCATCATTTTGTATGCATACAGTAGAACTTCAGAGTTAACACCACTGGTCTGACCCAGTATGGCCGTTCTTATGTTCAGAAGGGGTTCACAGTGCAATGAAGTTAAAGAAACGCTGCCTTAAGGTGGCCTGTTGGGACTAGTAACAAATGCCACTTCACCTTGATTGGTTCCTTGAAACATGTTAACAACTTACGATAAACA
This sequence comes from Trachemys scripta elegans, assembly GCF_013100865.1. Lineage (NCBI taxonomy): Eukaryota > Metazoa > Chordata > Testudines > Emydidae > Trachemys > Trachemys scripta. The sequence goes on along the minus strand of NC_048306.1, from coordinate 64,897,565 downwards.
ATCTGTTCCATCTTACATTTAGCAGGGACGCGAAGTTTCCCAGACCTGGAGAAGAGCTCAGTGTAAGCTCAAAAGCTTGCCTCTCTCACCAAACAGAAGTAGGTCCAATAAAAGATATTATCTCACCTATCTTGTCTCAGTAATACACCATTTAGTAATAAATTCGCAGATTTGCATTAGTATGAAGCATTCATTTCCACTCCTAATATTTCATGAGATAATCTGGCTTCAAATGCATCTCTGGCTCCCCTAACTTACCGTGGTTTGGGTATTTTCCAGGTCTAAATATACTAAGTCCCAGATTACTGTAATTATCACTCTGTTATTTGAAACTGAAACATAGGCAATGAAATTAAATTTGCTTAAGACAGCATGGAAAAACTGAAAGTTTGGAAACTAAGTTTTGCGGTCTAATAAAACAGAAAATGAGCATGTTACACTCAGATGAAAAAGCATTATATATAAAATATATCAAACCTGAAAGAGATTACATTATCACCACTTTGCGTAAAAGTGGGAACCAAGCATACTGTGAGGAACATATCTCTTCTAAAGGTGATGGTGTGCTATGTTTCATTGACATCATAATAGACACTGTACTATATGAAGTAATATTATGATAACTGATGAATTTTTGAGGGAGGAAGCCTGAAAGAGGATTTATTGCAACAAGACAATGACCAAAATCAAGCATCCAAATGTACACAAGTCTTCGGGGGAGAGGGAAATGACACAAAGTTATGCATTTTGTGCCATAATCACAGTAATATGATTTGAATACAACAGAAATAATTTGGATGTAATGAAAAAAACAATTAAGAAAAGCTATAATACCAAAGAAAATGAAGCAGCATCCCAGGACTGCAGAGTGAACAACTGCAAGGAACTCTGTCAGGCTATTATGAAGCATGTAAGTAACATTTCAAAGAGACTTCAGTGTGTAATAAAAGATAAGATGGATACATACACTAACTAGAATGACTGAAAAAAATCCCTCTTCCTGATACATTGGTTTACCTAGTCCAAGGGTCAGCAACCTTTCAGAAGTGGTGTGCCGAGTCTTCATTTATTCACTCTAATTTAAGGTTTTGCGTGCCAGTCATACATTTTAATGTTTTGAGAAGGTCTCTTTCTATAAGTCTATATATAATATAACTAAACTCTTGTCGTATGTAAAGTAAATAAGGCTTTTAAAATATTTAAGAAGCTTCATTTAAAATTAAATTAAAATGCAGAGCCCCCTGGACCGGTGGCCAGGACCCGGGCAGTGTGAGTGCCACTGAAAATCAGCTTGCGTGTCGCCTTCGGCACGCATGCCATAGGTTGCCTACCCCTGACCTAGTCCATGGTAATTTATGGCTCATGGGAGCTTGGCACTTCTGAATCCTTCCGCCCCATTAAAAAGTCTTCTACTGTGTGTCATGGAATACTGGGTATGATAAACATTCCTTTCAAAACATTTGATTCCTGTGAATTTAAGTTTCTTATACGGGAGATCATTTTCCTGGTGATAGTGACTTGCTTGCGGAGTGAGTGGACCTCAGGCTTCATCTACACTACGAAGTTAGGTCAACGTAAGGTCATCTTACTTAAACCTAATTATGTCAGTGTACACATGACAGCTTTGCTCCTGCCGATGTAAGTGCCCTACTACACCAACATCATAATCCCACCTGCAGAAGAGGCATAGGGCTTATGTCGGTTTAGTTAGGGCAATGCAGTGTCTGTGTAGACACTGGTTATTTACATGAGTTGTTGGCTGTCATTCTTGTCAATTTCAAGGCTCTATTCTGGAGCTGTGAAATTAACAAGAAAGCCAGTCTGTCACTGCAGGGTGGGTGGGGAGCTCTAGCTAGAGCCTGGCTGCTGCCTGGAGGTTACCAGCTCCCTGATGGGAGCCGCCTAGACTCTGGGCACAGAACTCCCCGCTGGGAGCCTGGGGGGACAGCCAGGCTCTCAGCAGCAGGGAGCCAAGAGCCAGGGCAGGGGGAGTGCAGCCCTGCTCCTATGGGGGTGCCCAGGTTCTCAGCCCTACACATTGCCCCTCTTAAGTTGGTGGAAGCACTCCTAGTGCTTCTACCGCACCACCCACAGAAGAAGGACAGTGCGTACATGAACCACTGCAGTTGTAAGTTGACCTAACATAGGTCAACTTAAGTTTCTAGTGTAGACATGCCCTCAGACTCTAGTACCTGACTGACTGTATATCAAATTTGAAAAACATAAGTTGGTACTACAGACTCATATAAGATTCCTCTCCAAGCTTTTCTTGGAGTTGCACCTTCAGGAGAACAACATTTTTTCCAAGCTGCATGCTCATCCGCGCCAAGCCTTTCTTGACACACTCAGTGTGAACAGGTCCTTGAAACAGAATCTGGGTAGACAAAAGATCTTAGGAACTCCACCCAACTTTTTGTTTGACACCAATTTGTTGGGCACCGCTGTTACCAATAGGACCATGTTTTAATAGACTTCCAGTTGCATTTCCTCTTCTTATCTGACTAGCCTGAAGCTAAAAGGCCACCTCCATCAAAGGCAAGGCTGCCATTTCCACAAGCTTACTAAGAATTCTTGTTTGGATTCAACCTCTCTGTATTCCAGAATATTTCCAAGATAAAGGGAGCTCACCTCTCCCATCTCCAAAAAAGTCCTGTTTGTTTTGGAAATGTCCTTTATTTTAATTTTGGCTAAACCTTTCAGCTAATTGAAGCTGTTAATTGTTTCAATATTGCCAGCTTATCTGATTGAGTTTTAGTCTGTTTGGTACCTGCTGGATGGTCTTTTAGTCCTCTTTAGGTAAAAACTCCAATTTTATTTCACTGTCAGTGCTAGCCTTGATTGCTGCAGCCTACTTTCCTTTTGAAACATCCTTCTGTCGTCTTACTCTCCAGGCGTCGTGTGAAAAATGGTTTCTTCAAAGAAATGAAAATTACTTACCTGCCTTTTTGAAGACATTATTTCACAGGATTCTCACTCACTTACACACATCCTCTCTAAGTAAGGATTCTTCTTTATGGGGTATCTATTTTTGTTATCACACTCATTTTTACATTTGAGGTAATATTTTTCTGTCTCACATTTTAACTGGCCTCTCTCTAGGACTATCACCTCCCACACAGAAAATTAAGGCAGAGGCACGTATAGCCATAAGACATGGCATGCAGCAGCCTACAGCGTGCCTGGCTCACATCCTACCCAAGAAGGGCAAATTCTCTAAGAGGATTTTTTTTTTGAGCCATGGGTTTTTGGATTACATTTTGCAGAAGAGTAGTTAATGTAAAAATGCAATGTGAAAACCATTTAAATATTATTCACGATATAGTTTGGGATGATACGTTTTAAATGCAAGGTACAGTAGAGCCTCAGAGTTATGAACTAACCAGTCAACCACACACACCTCATTTGGAACTGGAAGTACACAATCAGACAGCAGCAAAGACACACACAAAAAGCAAATACTGTACAGTACTGTGTTAAACATAAACCACTAAAAAAATCAAGAGAAAGTTTAAAAAAAATGATTTGACAAGTTAAGGAAACTGTTTTTGTGCGCATTTCACTTAAATTAAGATGGTTAAAAGCAGCATTTTTCTTCTGCATAGTAAAGTTTCAAAGCTGTATTAAGTCAATGTTCAGTTGTAAACTTTTGAAAGAACAACCATAACGTTTTGTTCAGCGCTATGAACATTTCAGAGTTATGAACAACCTCCATTCCTGAGGTGTTCATAACTCTGAGGTTCTACTATTCTCCTTTACAGGTGTTATTTTGGCTGCTAAACAAAGCATATTTTATTACAATGAAATTTGATAAAATTAAATACAAGGGCTGAAGAGCTCAAGTATTTCCTAACTAAACTACACATATTCATTGGAGGAGAAGACATTTTCCTATATTCTGTCTATACTTTTCTCCTTATCTTCAGTCAACACCTATTTATTTTTGTTTGTAACAGTAGAAAGATGAGGTATGTGCATAGGCCTCGCCCTCACTAGTAAATTTCATTTATAAAGCTGATTTTTAAGTTAGCTGACACAGAGCTGCCTGGAGACAAGGACAAGTTATGCTTATCTACTAGTTTTGGGTAAACCCTACTGGAATTACCCATGATTGGCTGACACAACGTGGAACATGATTTGCCTTTTTCTACATTAGCCAGTCGCTTGTGGTCAGCATTGTGTCAGCTAACTCGATTGTCAAAAGTTTTGTTAAAACACAGTTAAATTTCCTTGTGCAGATAAGACCAAAGAAGGGAAAAGTCTCAGTGCTCAGTACTGTCAGAGCAATTCACTGGATTCCATCTTGTTTGCTCCAATATAAAACAAATCAATGTTTTTACTTACATCAGCTTTGCATAACTACATTGACTCAATTTTATCAACCAAATTCTTAGCAAGGACTATTGTTTTCACAAAATAAATGATCTTTTTGTCAAATTGTCCTGATTTTATACTTGCGCAATGTACCATTTTACTATTTTTATTCTTAAATTATTTTACCTTCTAAAAGGAAATTTAAAAGAAAAAATTATGTACATTTATATAACACACACAAATGCTTAAGAAAGGACACAAAAGGCTTTTTTAAAGGAAAAAAACCTAACACATTTGGTTACACTATGGGCATATTGTAGGCAAAACAAAAGGAGGTTTTACTTACAGAATTGTAGGCTGAGGCTCAAAAAGGCCAATAAGGCTGCTAAAGCCAGCAAGATCAGAAAACGATTTCGGAAAAGCATTATTAGTCGTTCTGCTTTCTCTTCATGGTTTTATCTCCATATATGAACACTTCCTGTGAATGAAACAGATAAGTGAATATTTAACAAATGGAAGCTTCAGCTACCTTGAAATAAATCCAAGTATAATTTTGGCAGGAATGCAAGAGAGAGATGAGGTTATTTCTTATATGCAAGTTTTGGAGATACAGAAGCTTGATCAAGATACAAAGGCTTTAAGTCTCTTCCTTGCCTCTCAGGCCAGTGTATCAAGCAAAATTTGCAACACAGTAATTGTTTCTCTCCAGTCTCTAACAATTATCTTGTAGTGCTCTGCTATTTTGAGAGCTAGTTCTCAATCTTAACAACTCTAAAATTCCTTTAATTAAAGCAGTCTCTCCCTACCCTCCTGCAAAATACAGGTCAGAAAAGCAACATGCTTGCCTAATGGTTCCTCAAAGCAATCCTTATTTACTGTGCCAGGAATGTTCTAACTATCATATACTTTGTTTCGGAACTGTTAAAGAGACAGGTTAAGAATTACTCCCTCTAGGGGGCAGCACTATTGTTAAATAAATTATAGGAATCTTAGGTAAGAGAATAAAGATTCAGAGGAGGAGTTACGAGTCGAGCTGTGCGTAAAACAGAAATTCTAGTTATGAGTGACAGTTGCCTTTTTCTTGTGTTGACTGCAAGATGGAGGAATTTGGTTGGTCTTGAAAGAAGTATTTTGTGATTCCCCATCTCCTTTGATTTGAGCTCTGTTTACAGCAGCACAATATGTTGACAGAAAAGGACTTATTTTCACCAATGTTTCTTCTTGTCCCAGTACCCTGATGTTTGTATGGAAAATGCCACTCCTGGTACTTTCCTGTTTTGGAGAAGAAGCAGCTTACCTTCTTGCTGGAATTCTGACCTCAGTCTTTTTGATCGTTTACAGTCCATGGGGGGAGGGGGGGGGGGGGGGGGGGGGTTCCCGATCTCAAAATTGTCAGATTATTTTCTCAGATTAAGGATAAAACCTTTGAAAACACTCCTCGGTGTCACAAAACAGTGAATTAACTATATTAGTAAATTCTTTCTACTGGTTCCTGTCTTGATCTGCTTAGCAAGAGCAAAATTTAGGGACCTGTATGCAGTATGTATGAGACAAAGATGATCATCTATATCAAAGCAGCACTGGTTCTGTCCTGGTGGGCTTCTTCATCTTTGTGTACCGTTTTCAAAGCAGCACCGCTGTAGCCCTCTGGATTGTTTCTTGGGTGTCAAACAGTGTTAAAGGCAACTTAACCAATCAAATTGGCAAAGGGAAAGAAACACAAGGGCAACATCAATAAGATTACATAGTTACTCAATGTGGCTAGCACACAGCATGATGGAGCATATATTTATGAGGAGATAAGTCAAGAGAATGAAAAAGTAGATGTCTAGTCCAGAATGGAGGAGTCCATTTATTAATTAGAACTTACACTGGCATGATACTGGTGCACAGAAAACTGCACTGTTTACCTTGGGCCTTCTAGGTGGAATTCAAAGTGCTGGTATTGACCTTTAAAGTCCTAAACGGGCCACATTGCTGGAGAGACCACCTCTTCCCTCAAATCATTATTCCTGCAGCAGTAGGCAGTGAATGTGCTCAGTCTAGAGCAACGCTGCTATAAAACAACGAAAGGGGATGGACTGGTGGCAGGGGTTACCAGCTTGGAAATGCACTTCTCCACTTAGACCTCCAGAGCCTTGATTTGTTAAACTTTCAGACACACTGAAAAGCTTATAATTTCCCTTGAGAATAGGACAGGATAGGAACTGGATGGGATATTTGTTAACATGTTATAATTAGACTGTGGGGCTGAATTAGCTACCTCTAAAATTTTAATCTAACAGTAGATTTAAGCAGCTTGATGTAATTTTGATTATTATAAGTTTTAAGTATTGTAATGGGGATCTGTGCTTTTCTGGTAATAAAATTAATCGGATTTCTCAGTACATAAAGTTAGGAGTTATAAGTCTTTGCAAGATTCTCTCTCTCTGTCTCTCTCAAAGGATATGGATTGTATTGGGAGAACTGTCTTTCCATTTTGTTATACTAATTTCCAAGAGACTATAAGGAACTGAGGATTCTGAGAAACTAGAAACTGATGCCTGTTCCTATACTTTTCCAAAATGCCTCCAGTGCCATGGGAACACAAGAAATGCATGGCTAAAAAGAGAGAATATAAATGGGAAGGAAGACCTGTAGTTTAAAGGACCCTTTTAACTTTTCAGAATAATAGCTCTCACTGTACACTAGTGTAATCTCTTAATGAGCGTGTGCCAGCCCACTGACTGATGCTAAACCGAGCTGTGAAGGAGAAGAAGTGAGACATAAAGATGATTGATTACAAACCACCAGGAGAGAAAGAAGCAGTTAAGTTAAACAGATGGAAGGACAGAAGGAAAACTACAGGAAAAACAAAATTAAATGTAGAGGGGAAGAAAAGGTAAAATATATGAGGAAGAAAAATCTCAAGAATTAGTACCAACCTCCCCTACCCCAATATCATTAGTTAATAATGTTGGTATATAATGCAATATGCCACAAAAAGTGAAGAGAGAGAGAGAGAGAAGCTTAGAGAAGACATTAGATTGAAGAAAGTGGGGAGAACAGATGTCTTACATTAACCAGGATATTTATGGAAGAGGTTTAATTAGCTTAAACTTTCACTCTTCTTGCAATTAAGATTTAATGTTTAGACTAAATAGTTCAGAAATTGTAAATACAAAAGCAAGATTTTTTTTTAAATTATACATGGTTTGGCATGCTAACGAAGTACAGTTATTATGGTATGATTGATTTGGGACAGTTCCTGTACAGTAATTGTGTTCAATAAAGGGTCTGCCAATAAAATTTGTTGTCAGCTGTCACTTGATATCAAGTATCATGGGATCAGATGCACAGATACAGTATTATGAAATGAAACAATTGGTTTAAAATACTGATAGGTGTGGTATTCAAGAGAAAAACAGCACTAAGACTGCAAACATTAAATAGAAGCAATACAAGCAATAGAATAGATGTTAGTTATACTGGCTGGACATTCAACTGGCAACTTTGAGAAGTATATTCTAATTGAGTAGTACATAAAAAGAAGAAGGGGGGTTAGAAAGTGTAAACTAAAGGCAAGAATATGAACTCACCGCAAAAAAACAAAACCCTCTCTATGTGATCAGAAAAAGATGAGGAGGCAAACACACAGTCAATGTGCTTTTGATATTAGGCCTTGTCTATACTACAAAATTAAACTGACCTAAGTTAAGTCGAGGTACAGCCACCGGAGTAATTACTGCAGTGCTTCATGTCCACACTATGCCCCCGTCGGTTACGCGCATCCTCACCAGGAGCACTTCCACAGACTTAACTGTGTGGGGCACTGACAGCTGGAACTCCTCCACCATGGGGTCAACAGCCCAAGCTGCCAACCCACAAGGGGCTGTTTGCCATGGGGCAAAGGGGGCTCCAGCTGTGATCCCCACATGGGGCTGACAGCTCGGGCTATGTAGGTAATGCAGTGTCTACACCAATGGTGGGCAACCAGTGGCCCATCAGGGTAATCCGCTGGCGGGTCACAAGACAGTGTTTACATTGACCATCTGCAGGCACTGCCACCAGCAGCTTCCAGTGGCCATTGTTCACCATTGTTCCTGGCCAGTGGGAGCTGCAGGAAGCGGTGCGGGCCGCAGGGACATGCTGGGCGCCGCTTCCCCCAGCTCCCATTGGCCGGGAACGGCGAACCGCAGCCACTGGGAGCTACAGGCGGCCGTGCCTGCGGACGGGTCAATGTAAACACTGTCTCGTAGCCCATCAGCGGATTACCCTGTGTGACAGACCCAGACCAATGGGTTATAGGAGTCTGGTAGAGGACAAATATACTGGTCACTGGATGAGTAGTTTTCTGTTCCCTGAGTGACCAGAGCAGAGCACTAGAGTAATCAGGAACCTGCTAGAACCAGTTAAGGCAGGCAGGCTAATTAGGACACCTGGAGCCAATTAAGAAGAAGCTGCTAGAATCAATTAAGGCAGGCTAATCAGGGCACCTGGGTTTTAAAAGGAGCTCACTTCAGTTTGTGGTGAGAGTGTGAGGAGCTGGGAGCGAGAGGCGCAAGGAGCTGAGAGTGAGAGGGTGTGCTGCTGGAGGACTGAGGAGCACAAGCGTTATCAGACACCAGGAGGAAGGTCCTGTGGTGAGAATAAGGAAGGTGTTTGGAGGAGGCCATGGGGAAGTAGCCCAGGGAGTTGTAGCTGTCATGCAGCTGTTACAGGAGCCACTATAGACAGCTGCAGTCCACAGGGCCCTGGGCTGGAATCCGGAGTAGAGGGCGGGCCCGGGTTCCCCCCAAACGTCCCAATTGACCTGGACTGTGGGTTCTTCCAGAGGGGAAGGTCTCTGGGCTGTTCCCCAACCCATATGGTGAATCTCTGAGGCAAGAAAATCTGCCAATAAGTGCAGGACCCACCAAGATAGAGGAGAATCTTTGTCACACCTGATAGGCCACAAGTTGCCCACCACTGGTCTACACAGACACTGCGTCATCCTAACTACACTGATCTAACTGCTAAACCTTTCACCAAGATGGAATTATTAGGTCAATGTAGTGGGAGACTTACATTGGCGGGAGCAACGTTGTAATATACATACTTACAGATTGAGGTTGACGTAAGCTGCCTTATGTGGCCCTAACTCTGTGGTGTAGACCAAGCCTTAGAAATACACTGTTACAGAATTAGAGATACTGCTGCAGAATTAAAGCTCACAGTATTACAGAGCAGCTGCTGTTTGGATGACATTTGGAGTATATTGATCTTTATCTATTTACTTTATGGCTGGTTCAGAGTGCAGGTCATGTCCTAGCCTCACTGTCTCCACCTGAAAGCTCTCAGTACCCGAAGGCCAATTTTATCATCAACAATTGACATAACATTGGCTCTACTTGTTGGCTTGTGATTCTCCAGTCTTTGACTCTCTTGTTCTAAAAGATGAATAAATACTGTACTGCTAAAAATGTAGTCCACACTCAGCGTTCTCGGCACTGGCATTCTATCAGCAGGTTAATAAATTGGTATAAATCACAGAATTTATTGCATATAACTAATGATATAGGTATTCAGCTCAAGACATAATGCTAGACTGGATAAAGAAATTCTGCTGAACTGCAAACTTCATTCAGACATTTCTAATCATAAGACATACAAAATCAACCTAGAATTTAAAAAAGAATAATGTAATGATACCACCTATAACCAAATGTAGCTAATAATTAAAAGAAAAGCTACTCGGACACCTAATACAGTATATGTCCTTGCTATATGATTTTTTTATTTTTCTCCCTCTTAAATTGTGTCCAATATTTATTCTAACAAATCACAAAGGCAGAAGATTTAAAGTATCCCCATTACCACCTACTCAAGCATAAAGATGTCATTATGTACTAACGTATGCTGTGCAACTTCTTGCATATTCACTCCAGGCTGAAAAAATGGTATTGTTATTAACAGACAGGAGAGAGGGAGTCAGGAAATCTGGGATCCATTCCTGCCTCTACCAGACTTCCTCTGTGATCTTGGACAAGTCATGGCTTCTTTCTGCCTCAGTTTTCTCAACTTCAGATGTGGAAACCTACTTGACAGAGATGTTGTCTGACTGAATTTGTGAATGTTTGGAAATCACTGCAAGGTCTCCTCAGGCTTATGTAAGAAAGGTGTTATTTATTAGTATTTCACACAATGCACTGAAAATATATCCATACCACCAAAGACTTTAAAAGTTCTTGAGAAATTAGACTTGTCCAACCCCCAAAAATAATCATTACCATTCTGTGCATCTCTGCCACTTGACTAATAACATTACCTCTAAATTAGCTGCATCCATCTAGGATGCAAACCTACCATGTTACTTAGCGTGTAAGCACATTATTTCACTGAATCACCATGACAGCTGAATGAATTTACTTGATTAAAATAGCATGTATCCATAATAATCAATACTACTCTTCAAAGTCTGCTTCCATACAATTACTGTACTTATCTGGTATGGCAGATCCAGCAACATCACATTGGTCATGTGGTCATTGTGAAATGGAGAAGGGAAACAGTCACAGTTGTAAGGAAGAAAGCTTCAAAGTCTATAACTGAATGATTGCCAGAGACAGTCACAACAACCATACTGTGCTATCAGGCTCTGCAGTAGCAAGACCAGTCTGGAAATTGAGGAGAGAATGCCTGGAAACAAAAAAGATATGGGCTGGTACACGGTGACGTTCATGGATTAATTTGGGGAAAGTTACTGAAGAATTTAGATAGCCCCCTCACTAGTGCCATATCCACTACTGACAGTTCTATCTCTTTGAGAGCTTTCATTTGCTTTTGATCTGTCTTGTATCTTTTCATTGCACAGTAAGGATTTTTTTCCCTGCCTACAGGAAAGCCTTGTTTTGAAGGTAACTGAACTGAAAGTGATAGCAGCAGATGGGATTATGAAAATTTTTATTCTATTTTCAGTTTCCACATTCAGATTTGAATTGTTAGAAGTACTGTACTTTTGAAGGGTCTATTTTAAAGAAGGGAAAACACTGAGTGAAGATCTTTGAAAGCAAATACATAGAATTTCACACAGTAAGCGTCCCTCTATACCAGAACATAGATATCTTATTAATGCCTCACAAACAGGACCAAATTCAGAAAGTTATATAGTAGCTTATGTGATTCTATCTGGGTGAGTGTCCAGTTATCTCATTGCACACTGCACCAAAAGGGAGGATAAATGCTTCTTCACTTAGTAAAATACCTACAATAAGAAATCTCTTTGATTCTCCACTGTTTTGGTTAGGCATACCACATCAGTGTTATCTACATTCATCAGGACATCTTTGGGTAGCACCAAAACCCAAAATAACTCCAGTTTAAGGTCCTGAAAAAAGATATCAAATTATAAGAATGGAGCTGACTATAACACTGCACCCTATATTCATCATAGTGATATCACTATAGGATATGATTATGACGTAGTTATGATGCATCTTGTACAAAATCAACGAGGAGTCCTTGTGGTACCTTAGAGACTAACAAATTTATTTGGGCCTAAGCTTTCGTGGGCTAAAATCCACTTCAGCAGATGCATGGAGTGGAAAATACAGGAGCGGGTATAAATACATGAAAGGATGGGAGTTGTCTTACCAAGTGTGAGGTCAGTCTAATGAGACAATTCAATTAACAGCAGGATACCAAGGGAGGAAAAATAACATTTGAAGTGGTAAGAGAGTGGCCCTTACAGACAGTTGACAAGAAGGTGTGAGTAACAGTAGGGGAAAATTAGTATTGGGGAAATTAGGTTCAGGTTTTCTAATGACCCAACCACTCCCAGTCTTTATTCAGGCCTAATCTGATGGTGTCCAGTTTGCAAATTAATTCCAGTTCTGCAGTTTCACATTGGAGTCTGTTTTTGAAGTTTTTTTGTTGAAGAATTGCTACTTTTAGGTCTGTTATTGAGTGACTAGAGAGACTGAAGTGCTCTCCTACTGGTTTTTGAATGTTATGATTCCTAATGTCAGATTTGTATCCATTTATTCTTTTGCGTAGAGACTGTCCGGTTTGGCCAATGTACCTGGCAGAGGGGCACTGCTGGCACATGATGACATACCAATGTGATATATGCCATCATATAATATTACTTAAGCAGAAAAAAAAAAAAGAAAAAAAGAAAAAAAAGAAAAAAAGCTAATCACTTGAATAGAGAAACATTACTTTGGCCAGACAAGCCACTACTACTTATGGTAAGTATAGTCATTAGAGACCATCAATAAATTTAGCTGTTTCAGCATAATCAATGATTCCTAAAGACAGACATTTGAGAAGAAAATTAATATCTACTAATTTTTGTAACAGGAAATTATAGAGACAGGACACAAGGTATAATAGTTTATCTAGATCCGCCTATTGGAGTAAGCGTTTCTCCTCCACATTCTTAATGCTGTTACTACAGCTACTGCATATATGCCACAAGAGTTTCACAAAAATTCTCAGTGGTGGTGACTGCACCATGATTTTATTTTCTAGGCTCTGCACTACCTCATATAACAGGGTGCTGGCTAGGAGAAACAAGCCAGGCCCCTGTTAGCCCTGTTCCAGAGGAAGGAAGGTATTAATTGGGCTCGCTGAAGGGCCACACCCTAATTACCAGAATAGATCCACCTGCAGGCCTGGGTAGCCAGCCTGCCCTATAAAGCTGGCTAAGAGACAGGAAGCAGGGGGGAGACAGGAAAGGGAGGAGGGTGGGCTCTAGATCCCTGCTGGCTGGGAAGCTAGTGTTGCTCTCTGTAAATAATAGGTGGGGGGAACAAACACAAACAATAAAAGGACACAGGTGCTGCACTTCAGTTGGTCTCTGACTGCATTTGTGGAGGGGCCAGGAGCAGGCATTGCTACACTCCCCAAAAGCCGTCCCCTGCTACTAGTCTAAAATAAGCTCAGGGGAAGGGGATTCCCCCCCCCCCCAATTGTCTCCACTTGAGAGGAATAACCTTAAGCAACTTGCTGTCTCACCCTGCCTTTCTAGGAGTCTGTCAATATCCTTATTGCAATTGTTCTACCTCCTCCTGCCTTCGGTATTATATTTATAAAGAGCTGTAACATGTCAGTCTGAGAGGACAAAAAAATAACAGGTCCCTGCACTGAGGAGTTTACAAAAGTCTAAATTATCCACGATAGGAAACAATGGGTGGGAGAAATACAAAGAGGATTTCACCCAGAGGAGATTATGAGTTGCACTTATTGTTACATCTGTCTTGCTAGCTCCTTTTTATTTCACATAAAATAATATATTAAACTTGGAAAACATTTGGACAAAATGCCAGGGTGGAGGTCAGCTTTGAAATCCTTGTATTCGGTAGACTAGTTCAAGTATTTACTCCTTGCATTAGTTCCTTTATTTACATCTGCAATCATGTCTTCCATGTGATTCAGAACCAAATCTAAAATTGCTTCTGCATAATTCTGTTCTTTATCATTGATGTAAGGAAGAGGCATTGTCATGCACCTATACCCATAGGACTAGTGCTCAATTCTTCCAATGGAGTACTGCAGCTGTAAGTCTGTATTTGACTAACTGATTTCTCTAATTATGAATTTGTTTGCCCTTTCCACAAGGCCTCAATTTCCATTTATACTCATGCTGATGATCCTTCTCATCAGATGGTCTATAACAAAACCCTATCAAATAGATTTCCTTAGTCTCTATTTGCACCAGATAATTCTATCCCCATCTAAGGTCCTTGTTATCGGTCATTTATGTTACAAAACATAAGTCCACCCTTCTAATCTGGTCTCTTCTGTAGAGTCTGTGGCCAGGACTACAATAAAAGGTAGGTTGACCCAGTTATGTTGGGCAGGGGTGTGAAAAATGTACAACCTGGAGCAATGTAGTAAAACTGACCTAACCCCCAGCATAGACAGCATTAGGTCAATGAAAGAATTATTCTGTCGACATAGCTACCACTTCTTGGGGAGGTGGATTAACTACAGTGATGGGAGAACCCCTCCTATCACTGTACTGTCTACACTGAAGCATTGCAGCTGTCATGTAGACATAGCCTGTGTAACTCTAGATACTTTAACCCCACTCAATTGCTTAGCCGGACCGCCCCACTCTTCCCCAGTTCAACTTAGAATTCTGTCTTTATGCTTAGTTGGCTATTTGAAATACAAATTGCATATATCTAGGATATGTATCTCAATATCAAGATCATCTATAATGCAATTTTGTATTTTATTTTATTTTTACAGTATTTTCCATTTACATGGTTCTTTGGCAGGACAAATGCAAGCAGAAAAGATGGTGGGGGAGCCTTGAGATTGTTGTGGGTAATAGAACTGTTATTATGCATTTATTCTAAGTCCATGTTTGTTATAGTTTTTGTTATGATTACAAGCATTAAACAGAATCAACGCAGTTTTATTTTTGCAGCAGCTGATCAAGAATAGAAGATCACTAAGAAGTAACTGGTGATGGAATGTGACGTATCTGGGTTATCTTCCTATGCTTATTTCTATATCTGTGCACAGAAGCTTGTGCACAAAAATACAGGCGCAAAGGTGCATGATATAGTAGATGTATTGACTTTTTTCAATTTAGAGTTTACAGATGCATGGTAAAAAGTAATTCCTTAAGTACCTTGTTTTGTGGCTCTGTTTATAGTTAGCTTCAGTTATTTTGATGTTTCCAACCAAATTAAATTCGTTCCTTGGCTTCAATGGACTTAATCCCAATTTACACCACAGTAATAGTAAAATGTGGCTCTTCATACACTAATGGATACCATTTCATTACATTTTTCAGCAGTGACTAAGAACAAATGATCTTCAGCAAATGATCTACAGCTGAAATGTCTAAGAGATATTACATATTTTCTAGCTTTGGACACTCAAGTTTAAAAAATTAAAATTTCTTATAGTCCCATTAGTTAAGAAAAACAAACAAAAAGCTTAGCCAATATGATAAATAAGTAATACTATTGTAAGTTACTTACCAGTACACCTTTACTAAACAAAAGGAAGACTTTAGTATCACTACAGACCTATCTATAGGGGAATTTTTCATAAAAATTGCTTGTATTGCATGTGTCTGTCATCATACCATATGACAAAATTAAACAGTGTATTTACTTTAAATCTTTGAATTTCCAAAGACATACTATTATTTCTTTGACATCTGTTGGGGAAAAAATTATACAATATCTTGCCACTAGTTACAATCCTCTACTACAGATGAAAAATTTAAACCATCATCCACACTCCTTGCAACCAACAAAGAAAAGAAGAAAACAGCAAAAGATCTACTACCAGTGCATTAAGTACAAGGAAATGTTATATCCATTTGTGTTTCACTAGCACTTTAACTTAAAAGAAGCCGAGTACTTTTTGCTACTCCCTTCATACTCTTCCGCCCACCCCAATGTGCTGTTAAATTTACATTTCAGCCTATTGGGCATATTCATTTTATGCTAAGCCAGTCACAAACATGTACAAATGACTATCCTTTAAAAAAACCTCAAAGGATTCTGCACATTTTTAGGTTACCAAAATGAAGACTGAAAAACTGAATCATTGCAGCAGAAAACCACTTACAAACTGCTGCTATAAAATTTCTGTAAATGGAAAAGTTGCTATTAAGACTTATATGGTTTCAAGTTTAAGACAAAATGAGAATTTTAGAATACATTTTACAATGGAACAGAAGATACTGGACCACAGATTGCATTGTACATTAAACCCCCCATTACTTTATAATCAAATCTGTCAAATTATTAAGCTTTTAACAGTTTTCAAATAACTTGATCATAAACAAATCCTTTAGTTTTAGACTTTATGGCCTGCCCCCATTAATAGTACTACACAGCTATGCCAGAAACTATTACTATAATATTAGAAGGTGTCTTGCAACCTTAACAACCCTTCTATCCCATTTTCACATGATCTTAACTTGCTGAAACATTGCTTTTTGGAGCTCAAATTATCCATGCTTAGGTCTGACCGGACTCAAAGGTCTTGATTTAAAGAAAATCCTCAATATAAGGTAATGGAGTTAATGAACACGGTATACTTGTTGGTGAGACAAGGAGAGAGAGAGAGAGAGACAGAGACATGCACAGAACAAAGCACAAGTGGGTGTTCTTAGATCAGGCTTCATTTGGCCAGCTCGTACACCAGGATCCCCCTTTCCCTCAGAAGTAGAGAGACACCAGATGTCACATTGTGGTCCAAGAGCTCCTTTAACTCCTTCCTAACAACTAATTCAGCCTGGCTGTGAAATCTAAGCATGAGCAGCCTGCAGTGCCTCTTCCTGCCTAACTAACACTGCTTTAGGGCCAACTACATTCTTGCTCTTTCCTTCTCCTTCCAAATTGCTGTCTGATAACCCAACTGCCCAGGAATTCACTGTGCAGGCCCCACGAGGCACAGGCTTTACAAACTTCCGGAACTGGTATGTTTATATGCCATAAACCACATCATATGAAAGGCTAGAATGTCAGGAAAATCCCTGTCGCTCCCTTCCCCATTTAGTGAGATGGCAGGTTTCTAAAGGTTAAAAAAAAAAAAAAAAATCCCTTCAGCCATCTGGATGTGGAAGGAAGTAAAAATACATTCCTGCTTTAAAAAAAAAACAAAAAAAACCCAGCTACTTCAAAATTAATTTGGAACTTGAAAGGAGGCAGAGAAGTAGTGATGGCCCCATGCACTCTGCAGCACAGCAGAATTCCATTCTGAGGCAAGCCTCCCAACTCCTGCAGTAACACTGATTGACTGCAAACATCCCAGAACATACACATTTAATTAAATTATAATAATCCACCAGTGGCTATGGAATGACTGTCTCCTGATCTACACTACAGAGTTAGGTCAACATAAGGCAGCTTACGTTGACCTAACTCTGTAAGCATCCACACTACAATGGTGCTCTCGCCAATGTAACTCGACCATTACACTAGGGTGACCAGATGTCCCGATTTTATAGGGACAGTCCCGATATTTGGGGCTTCCCCCCCTCCCCCCAATATGGGCTCCTTTTACCCCCACCCTGTTCCGATTTTTCATACTTGCTCTCTGGTCACCCTATACTACACCAACTTAATAACTCCACTTCCATGAGAGGCATAGAGCTTAGGTCAGTGTAGTTAGGTTGACAGAGTGTCAGTGTAGACACTGTATTGACTGTTCCAGTTGTCAGCCTCTGGTGGCTGTCAGCCCTGGTCGGCGGGGCTCTGGCTGTCAGTGCCCCACAATGCCCCACACTGACAGCCAGCTCAAGTGCTCCTGGTAAGGATCTGCACCGCCAACGGAAAGAGCTAGTTTGGACATACAAAATCAATGTACTTACTGTGCTAGCTGTACGCCAATGTAACTTAATTCTGCAGTGTACACATGCCCTGATACGTTCAAATCTTAAGTGGCCTCCATGCACTCAGAACTGTACCACCATGCCCTCTAAGGGCTTAGAGTGTAAACAAACACACAGTTCACAAACAGTGGATGATCAGAAAACATTATGACCTCAAAAGAGTGCCAGGCTGGGGCAGGGGAAGGTTGAATTTTTAAACACTTTTGAATTGCTGAAAGGCCGTCCTCATGATGTGGATTATTATCCCCCCTCTACACAAGCAGACGCACACACACGCACACACAGCTGTCCCTAGCTGTTCTGGGGCACTATGCAGCCCCCCCCACAGGGAGCATGTGTGGGGCCCCAGGCCTCTGTGGGGGGGAGCGGGCCTTTGCGGAGGAGAGTGGGGGGGCTGTCCCCAGGCCTCTGTGGGGGGAGCGGGGGAGCTGGCCCCAGGCCTCCACGCAGGGGGGAACCACCCCCCAGCACTCATCAGCGGCGCGGCTGCGGCCAGGTCTGCACTTCCCGCCACCGGTGAGTGAAGGCCCGGCCATGCTGCAGTCCTCAGGGGAGTGGGGGCGGAGCGGAGCAGGGGTGGGAAGAGGTGGGGCTGGGGCGGGGCAGGAGTGGAGCGTGGCGGGGGGGACCCTGAGGAAGAGCCGGAGCAGAGACGTAGCTGCGTACTTTGCGTATGGGTAAGGATGGCCCTGCACGCGCGTGCGCACACACACACCCCTCATCTGCACTTTCATTGTCTAATCCTTTGCATGCTTATTCTGCCTTCCACTACTCCAATAGCCCTATATTCTCTTCTATTGACAATATCCCTCCCTGCCCCCACTCTCCTCCCCCCAACATTATCTTTGGAGATATGTCTTGCAGGGATCCCGCCAGAATTAACTGGTGATCAAGTCACCGGCTCAGGTCAAAATACGGTGACCAATCATGAATTTTGGAGACAAATTCTTTAGGTTGTCTGGAATAATCAAATCTTGCAGACCACTCTGCAAGCACCTTGTCCAACACTTGAATTAGTACTAGTATGAAGAAATACATTTATTTCTACTTACTAATCTCTTGCAAAAAGTCAATGGGACTTGTGCTCTTAAGTCAATTAGGCTTTTTTGAACTCCGATGTGATCCTGTATCTCTAGCTGTTCTCCACCTGTTCAGTATCACCCCCTAAATATCACACCTTCTGTGATAGCTAGGGTTGGGGATGAATCCATTGTTATCCTGGATACACAAAACCACTCTGTTTTGGTGTATTGTTCCTCAATAACAGAATCTATGCGTTTGGGGAGAGTCAGTTGGCAAGGAGTAATTGATTAAGTACTCAACTCTTCCGTTCACTCACCAGATTAGCCTGGAACTTCCCTACCACTTTAAGACAAACCTTGCATCCAGTCATCTAGCTGACTTTTCCTTTATTGGCAACTAGCTTAAAATCCTATAGCATCTAACCATTAGAGTTCACCTGATTCTCACTAACCTTAAAATGAAACAATTTTCTTCTGCAGCAGTTGCCACTAAGATTTTTACCATACTTTTATACTTAACTTTACTGAGGTACTTCCTGTGGTAAACATAAGAAATATCACACCACAGAAAGTGTTAACCAGTAAAAATAAAAGTTATCTATGCTCTCTACTTCCCAGGTTGGATTTCTGGTTCCTGGCCTAAGATTTTTTTAAGTATCAGGGGGTAGCCATGTTAGTCTGTATCTACAAAAACAACAAGGAGTCTGGTGGCACCTTAAAGACTAACAGGTTTATTTGGGCATAAGCTTTTGTGGGTAAAAACCTCACTTCTTCAGATGCATAGAGTGAAAGTTACAGATGCAGGCATTATATACTGACACATGGAGAGCAGGGAGTTACTTCGCAAGTGGAGAACCAGTGTTGACAGGGCCAATTCAATCAGGGTGGATGTAAGATTTTTTTGTGGTCCTACTCCTACTACAGCGGCTGCTCCTGCTCCTTGAATGATGGGTCTCCACTTATCTATCCTTCACGTTTATCTACACTGTGGTGCCACAGAGCTGAGGTAAAACAGTGAGGCAGCTAAGTGCCAGAACTGCTTCCTGCCCCCTCTATCCAACAGAGCTGGGCAAGTGTGGCTCTCCATCCCAGCAGACTATACTCACCCTTCTTTCCCTCAGCTAGTGTTGATGGGCAGCAGCATATACTGAAGCCACTCTCCCATCTCAGTTCTACAGGAACACAGCTAAGACTCTGTTTAGAAAGTTTAGCTTCCTCCCACCTGACACTGGGCTAGTGGTGCATTAGGAGCAGGCAGGGTCTTCGGTTTTCTTCAACCCAGAGTTTCACTGAAGGTTTATCTAGAGCATGTAGTGGGGATAGGTTTCAGTGATGATTCCACCCCACAGCTATAGAGAATGACATTTTCTTGGGGGGAACGGCAACAGGAAGCATGTGTGACTTTAAAGCAGATTGAGCCCCATGACAGTAGAACAAGCAAAGCTGTGGAAATAGCATGGGATCTGTCAATTAAAGGCTATTAGACAACATATACACTAGCAGGCAGATTGATGGTTGCATAGTCCACCTGAACTTTTACTTCTACTGACTTCTAAATGCTTTCCTATGCAAACTCAGTGTTTGCACCATAGTTTTTGTTTTGTTTTTTCCATTTATTTCTAACAAATTCCTTTCAGGAATCATAGGCCAGATAGACGCTCCCGGTGATGTCTGTCAAAAGATTAAGTTGAAATTCAAGTAGCATGAAACAGAAGTCCGAACACATGGGGAATGTATGCCAGCCCAAAACAGAAATGTGAAGAAAGTCAAATGAAGTGAGTATGGTCAAAATTGGTGTTGGTATTAGTTTGTCCCTTTAAAATAATCATTAACAATACAGAATAGAGCCTCTATATTTCACTCACAGGAGAACATCAATTCTAAAAGAACATCACAGGATAATGATCTACTGCATAAATACTCCTGGTTTGTTGTGCAATTTATCAAAACAGACCTCAAGACAAAGCCATAGGTTTATTTTCAAAACAGGACACAGTAACCCTATGACAAATTTCTGTGATGCTGACTTTATTCCTATTAGATCAACTGATTAATGCAGTTATGAAAACTTTATCTAATAGATGGGTCACTTGAGAAATGCTTACTCACTGCAGCATTACTGAATAGCTTCTTTTCTGATTGGCTCAGAAAACAAACCTAATTATTTCAGCCCAAATAAACAGTTCTTTTAAAGCATACTCTATATATGTCTTAAGTAATTTTACTTCTTGTTGCCTGAATTTTTATTTTATTTTGTTCAAATCAACAGAATCAACTTCCCACCAACCTGATTCTGAATCCTATTTATGCCCTGTCAGATGCTGCTTCGGGCATGAACAAGCCTCTACCTTCCCTGTCTGTTCAATCTGATTGCCTGGCACATATTTCATAACTATACAGCACAATGAAAATACCTTTGCTCTTTAAGATCAACCAATTACATTTAAAATACATGCAGTATATTAAAATACCATCGGATATATATGACATGTACCAAGATATCAACTCTATCACTACAAGTCTCACCTCCTCTGCATATGCCTCAATTTCTTCCGAGACATAAAAATCAAGGTATTGGGCAACTGTAATCAAAGATCACATGACACTTTACACAAAAAAGGAATGCTAACCCCTGAGTGCTGCCAAATTCCAAACTAGGATCCTGATACTGCAAAGAGAATCACATGAATGCTCCTGCATGGAGTTTCATTGGCTTGAATTAAACTGAGGCCCAGGTACTTACAGTCAGCCTATCTGGAATATCCTGTGCAGTTTTAAGAAAAAGTATTCATAATTTTCTTCCCTTAACTGTTGTGTAGTGTTATACTGTTCAACTAAGGAATCACTGTTTCACCATATAGATGGCAGATGAAGTAATTCATAATTTAGAGAGCATCTGGTATCTTTCTGGATAGAAGGGGTTATATACCTTTCTGCATACACCCCTTTGTCAGATTTCCCACCTCCCCAACACTAGCAGTTGCAGATGTTTGGTGTAGTAGTTGGTTATGGTGGGAGAGGCTAGTTTTGATGTTTGCAGAAGGATGATAAAGGGAGTGTTGAAAGGTATTGTCCTAGGGCAGGGGTTCCCAATCTTTTTCTTTCTTCGGCCCCCCCAACATGCTCTAAAAACTCCACAGCTCACCTGTGCCACAACAACTGGTTTTCTGCATATAAAAGCCAGGGCCAGCGTTAGGGGGTAGCAGGCAGGGCAATTGCCTGGGGCCCCATGCCACAGGGCCCCCGCAAAGCTAAGTTGCTCAGGCTTTGGCTTCAGACCCGGGTGGCAGGGCTCCTGGCCCTGGGCTTCAGCCCCATGTGGTTGGGCTTCGGCCATCTGCCCTGGGCCCCAGCGAGTCTAAGGCTAGCCTGCTTAGAGGACCCCCTGAAACCTGCTTGCGGCCCCCAAAGGGACCCCAGACCCCCGGTTGAGAATCACAGGACAGAACTAAGTTTCCAGTGCTTGGTCTATGATGTACAGTGTTTGTGGTAAGGTATGTGGGGGAAGAGTAGAGGATATATAACGTTAGGTTGGTTAACTTTTCATTTCTTTGCTTTTGTGATTTAGTGTCCGGTAGGTTGTGAGTGAATCAACCCTAATTGCTTCTTATCAAAGTTTTTTGTGTATTCGTCGTCTCTAGATTTTTGTAACACTACAAAAGTGTGGGAACTTGGGGAGAAATTGTGGTGGAGGCAGAAGCGTAGCAGTTGATGGAGAAGATTTTCTCAATTTCTCCATCAGTAGCTGTGCAGAAAACCTTGTGTGTCAACAACTTCACAGGAAACCCTTCTCTACCATGCATTAAAGTGACAGGAAAGGTAGCTCCTGACAGGGACGATTTTGCGCGCCCAGCCTCCATCACTCAGATCTGCTTACTCTTTTTTGTAAGATTTCAATAATAATGTAAACAGCTGCTAAAAAACAAGCCTAAATCCAATAAAAAAAGCCTATCCACTGCACCATATCTACTCAGAGCATCCACCTCCTGCCAAGTTTTGTGCAGATGGACAATCTTGTTTTAAAAAGAAAAAGTCAACAATGAAAAGTCAGATTCCCATGGAAAAATTTCAGCCAGAGCCCAATTTCAAAGACCTATTAAAAATTTATGAATAACCAGACAAGAGCTGCAGAGAAAATTCAAAGGGCTTAAAATGTTCTACCAATTGGTCACCTACTCTTACAAAAAGAAAAAAACAAAAAGCAGGAATTTATGGCCCATTTTAAGACCATTCTAGAATGTAACCCTAATTATGGAGGCATTGCCATAGGCACCTTCGTAGTAAATCAGAATCCCTCTCTTTGGGGAGGAGATGGTCTAGCAGAAACTCTCTAGGAGACAAGGAGCTGTGCCTACATATATATTGCTGGTTATAAAAATTAAAGTAGTGTTTTACTAATGCTGAGTTTACACAAAATATTTAAATGACTACAATTAAAACCCACTAAGATAAGGTTAATATGATTTATCCCTCTGTGCTACTTTTAGTCACCTTTTTGAGAAGAGATTAAAATTAAGAAGCTTTTCCTTTTCATTCCACTCACACCGACCCACTACCAATTCTGTCTGCTTTAATCCTCCTTCCACAGATGTCAAAACAGGACATCAGTATTAAAACTACTCATTGCCAAAATCTGTTAGTGTAGCATCCCATTATTATTGTAATGCTGGCACAATAACTTTATTATAATGTGCGACAGTTCATGCAGCTATTCAATGCTAGATCCACTTGCTCCAGAGATTTTTTTCGCCACCTATAAAGAATTATAGCATAAATATTCTTAAAAGGTGAAGTTCTAGATGAAAATAGGTGCTTGTCCCTTAATCGGCAGTAACAAGGTCATCCCCCTGTTCATTCTGTTTTCCTAACACTTACATAAAGTGATCAGCCAAGAGAGTTCAGTCTTCGGACAGGCATGGTTATGAACGTCTCTTTTAACCCTTTCTTTTCTCCCACTTTTTGAGGGAACTCACATTTTACTGAAATTAGGAGGCAAAAATTCTGTATAACTAGGGCCCTACCAAATTCACAGCCACGAAAAACACGTCACAGACCATGAAATCTGTTTTTGTGTGCACTTTTACCCTACACTATACAGATTTCTCAGGGGAGACCAGTGTTTCTCAAATTGGGGGTCCTGACCCAAAAGTGAGTTGCAGGGGGGTTGCAAGGTTATTTTAGGGGAGGTCATGGTATTGCCACCCTTACTTCTGTGTTGCCTTCAGAGCTGGGCAGTCAGAAAGCAGTGGCTGTTGGCTGGGTGTCCAGCTCTGAAGGCAGCGCCCTGCCAGCAGCAGCACAGAAGTAAGTGTGGCAATACTATACCATGCCACCTTTAATTCTGCGCTGCTGCCTTCAGAGCTGGATGGCCGAAGAGCAGCAGCTGCTGACTAAGGGCCCCATTCTGCAGGCAGCAGTGCATAAGTAAGGGTGGCAATACCATACCATGCCATCCTTACTTCTGCAGTGCTGCTGGCAGCAGCTCTGCCTTCAAAGCTGGGCTCCCAGCCAGCAGCCACCACTTCCCAGCTGCCCAACTCTGAAGTCAGCACTGTCACCAATAGCAGCACAGGAGTAAGGGTAGCAATATCGCAATCCACCCCCTACAAATAACCTTGCAACACCCCCCACATACACAACTCCTTTTTGGATCAGGATCCCTACAATTACAACACCATGAAATTTCAGATTTAAATAGTCGAAATCATGAAATTTACTTTTTTAAAAATCCTATGACTGTGAAATTGACCAAAATGGACCGTGAATTTGATAGGGCCCTATGTAAAACTGATACATTCTATAAAGGACCCAGTGTATGCAAACACAAGAAATTTCAAGGGAGATTCGATAAAAGTCAAAAGGTCTTTTCTAAACAAAAACATTTTTAGGATGAAGTTTTGGTACACTGAAAAAAAGTGGACTTTCCTTAAATACATTAAAGGCAGCAAACTTCACAAAGATTGAATTTTTTTAAAAAATTGACACCTGACATTTAAAAACATATCATAGCTAATGGTATGTTGTGATGTTATCTGATTAAAATATGACCATACACATCATTGTTGCAGCCACTGTTATATATTTGCAGCAAATATTGTACAAAGGTTGTAGAGCAGGGGTAGGCAACCTGCGGCACGCAAGCTGATTTTCGGCGGCACTCACACTGCCGGGGTCCTGGCCACCGCTCTGGGAGGCTCTG
Organism: Trachemys scripta elegans; assembly: GCF_013100865.1. Classification (NCBI taxonomy): domain Eukaryota; kingdom Metazoa; phylum Chordata; order Testudines; family Emydidae; genus Trachemys; species Trachemys scripta. The sequence goes on along the minus strand of NC_048306.1, from coordinate 64,872,706 downwards.
CATTTTAATTTAATTTTAAATGAAGCTTCTTAAGCATTTTAAAAACCTTATTTACTTTACATACAACAATAGTTTAGTTATATGTTATAGACTTACAGAAAGAGACCTTCTAAAAACATTAAAATGTATTGCTGGCACGCGAAACCTTATATCAGAGTGAATAAATGAAGACTCGGCATCCCACTTCTGAAAGGTTGCCGGCCCCTGTTGTAGAGTGAGGTGTTTATGAAAAGGTTATGACTTGCTGGTTCTGATTATGCTACCTGTATGCATATATCATTTTGTATGTGAAGTTATAAGTATTGGCTCTATACTTGGATTTCAAATGTTTGCTCCTGAGGTAATGCCTACAAGGTAATGCCCAACACATCTTGGAGGGACTATTCAAATTAAGTGGTTCATCAAGGAACACTTGGTTGACAATGGACCATGGGAGACACCGATCTACACTGAGTGGACTGTCATGTAAACCTGCTGTCTGGAGTGTAGGTAATGGCTTCCTGCAATGACGAAGGGAAATTGGGCATAAATATGTGACTTGCCCATGTGACTCCAAACGCCATCTTGTTGCTGTAATTTTCCACTGTAAAAACAATGGGATGCTCTCCACATGGCAAGAGCTATAAAAGGTCCAGGGAACACCCCCATTATGTCTTCAATCCTGCTTCTTACCTCTGGAGGAACTTTGCTACAAACTGAAGCTCTGAACAATGAACTGAATGACCCATCCAAGCTGTGGATGTACTCCAGAGACTTGACTTATTCCATCACTGCTACAAGCCTGAGCCAAGAACTTTGTCATTACTGTATGTAATTGACTCCTTTAACCAATTTTAACTCTCACCTTTCTTTCTTTTTATAAATAAAATCAGGTATCAAGGCTGTCAATAGGGGAAGAGAGAGGATTCTGTCTAGCCTTTGCCATTATGAGGGATTATTCTATTTTTTACTATTATTATTACTTATTATTTATTTAGCCATTTTTTAAAAAGTTACTTGCCTGGGATGCTGCCACCAATAGACCATTCAGACTGTCAAGTGACAAGCTAGGGGTAAAATTTTCAGTCACCTAGGTGACTTAGGCTCCTAATTCCAATTTAGATGCTTAGATGCTTAACTTCTAATCAGCAAAATTTAGGGTAAAATTTCCAAAAGCACCTTTAAGGAATTGTCTATAAGGAAGTTATACTAGTTATACCTCCCTGTATGGGCACATTTATTCTGGTAAGAGTAACTTTTTTCGGTTTCCCTTATATCCCACCATAAGCCACAAACTAAACTGAAAAAAAGCCATTCACATCCCAGAATTAGTGTCTACAAAGGGAGGTCATACCAGGATAACCATAAAGGTGTAAAGTCACACTTTAGATTATACTGACAAACTTTCCCATGCAGACAAAGCCAATGGATAAAATGACTTTGGGTATGTCTACAAAGTCCACAAAAGCAAACCTCCCAGCCTGGGTTGAGAGACTCCAGCTAGTGTGGCTTATAGCTTAATGGCATTCTAAAAAACAGCTCTGAAATTGCTGCTCTGGTCCCAGCTCCACACCCAGCCACAACTTCAAAGCGCTGTCTACAATGGCTAGCACAAGCCCAAGACAGTGCACCGGGACAGGGACGACTGCTGCCGGTGGTGGTATAGACATATCCTTAGGAATTTAGGGGCCTAAATCTCATTGGCTAGTCCACAATAAAAAGAAAAAAAGATGCTTTCTCACCTTTTGTTAGCTAACACATGGTAACAGAAAGGGAAATCCTAGCAAGGAGAAGGCAGTTTGTAGTTTTTAGATGTGTTGGCAGGTTGAGATAAATGCTACATCAGCTGGCATGAGTGAAAGCTACAAACTCCTTTGTCTTCCTTGTGTCAAGGTAAGAACACACATTTTCCCTAGTGAAGACAAGGCCACTAAACCTTAATGGGCTATCACAGCTTATTCTTCAATGCCAAAAGGGAGGAGTTTGTTGGAGGGTCGTTTGAGGGAGGGGGTTACAGGATATTATTAATTAGTGGTAGCATAGCAGCACCTAAGGGACCCTTTGCGAACCAGACCTCGCTGCTCTAGGCAGGGCACCAGCCCGCACGGAACCGAGCCCCTATCCAGCTAGTGGAGCTCGCAATCCAGCTAGTGGAGACTCACCCGACCCGGAGCGCGGCTACCGACTACCCCTAACGGGACTGGGCTACGTGGATGCCCCACGCTGGCGCCGGGCGAGCTGCCCAGCACTGGGGGAAGTGACACTCCCCCTAGAGGGAGCGCCGGCCGGACGCAGCCCGAGCCAACCGGGGAAGGAGAAGGAGGAGCAGGGGCCGCCCCGCCCTCAAGCCCGGCTGCTCTGGTCGGGACCCGCGGGAGCGGAGGAGCCCAGCGGGTCACGCTCCGCGGAGTTTCCCCCTAGACAAAGCAGCCCCCGCGCCGGGAAGAGGGCAAGGGGAGCTCGGCGGCGGCGCCCGATGCGCGGAAAGGTCCGCGCGGAGCTGGGTGCCCGCTGGCAGCGCTGCCCGCAGCGGGGAGCCGGGGGTCCCCCGGAGCTGGGGGTGCCCGCTGGCAGTGCTGCCCAGGGGCCCGAAGGAGCGCGGAGCTGCGAGTGCCCGCTGGGAAGAGGCTGCCCGGAGCAGGACGCCCGGTGACGGCGCTGCCCGGGGTGCCCGGCGCGGGGGAAGGGTGGCGGGCGGTTCCTACCTCCCGCGCGGCTGCCGTCTGCTCCGCTCAGCGCCTCCGCCCGGGGCTGGAGCCGAAACCCGCAGCCTCCTGCTGCTGCTGCTGCTGCTGCCGCCGAGCGACAGCTCCAGCTCGGACTCCGCGGAGCGGATCAAGTTCTGCCGAGCGCCGCCTCCTGCCCCGCTCGCACACGCGGGGCTCCCTGGGGCCCAGCGCGACAGCCGCCAGCGCCACCTGCCGCCGCAACCGGGAGGTTGCAGTTTGGGCTCCCTCCTCCCCCGAATGGGGAGCGGCGCGGTGACTCCTCCGGCTCAGCCGCGCTGCCCACAACCGGGGTTCCGTGCTGAGCAACCCTCCTCCCTTCCGCCTGGGCCCCAGAGGCTCAATAGGTGCGGAGCAGAGGGAAACCGGGTTTAGGGCTGGGCACTCCTCCCAGCGCGGCCACTGCCTCCCCGAGTGAGCAAATGAACCCCTGCCCGTGCCTCAGTTTCCCGCCTGTACAAAGGAGGTGATATGGTTTGCATTCTAGCGTCACCCAGAGGCCCCGCTCAGGATTGAGCCCCGGGCAGTGAGGCACCCCACAGGATGAGCACATTGGTGCTTGTGACTTCATCAGTGTCATGATGCATAACATAATCTGAAACTTATCTTTTTTCCTTGAATTGGTGAAGATCAAAAGATAGAGCTAGGTTTAATAGTACTTTGAATACATACCTGCTGATCAATGTAATGTTCTTACTGCCTCCTATTGCTCCCAAGATTTATGTGTATAGTAATTAATTCTCTGTATAAGAAAACAAACTATAGTTGACCACCATGTGCAAAAATACTAGCCATCACCTACAGCCCCCAACTAAAACCTCTCCAGTGCATCATCAAGCATCTACAACCTGTCTTGAAGGATGATCCCTCACTCTCACAGACCTTGGAAAATAGGCCAGTCCTCGCCTACAGACAGCCCCCTAACCTGAAACAAATACTCACCAGCAACTACACGACAAAAACACCAACCCAGGAACCAAACCCTGCTACAAACCCCCGTGCCAACTCTGTCCACATATGTATTCAAGGAACACCATCATAGGACCTAACCACATCAGCCACACCATCTGGGGCTCATTCACCTGCACATCTACCAATGTGATATAGACCATCATGTGCCAGCAATGTCCCTCTGCCATGTACATTGGCCAAACCAGACTACTTTTCTCTACTCAAAAGAATAAATGGACACAAATCAGACATCAGGAATCATAACATTCAAAAACCAGTAGGAGAACTCTTCAGTCTCTTTGGTCACTCAATAACAGACCTAAAAGTGGCAATTCTTCAACAACAAAAACTTCAAAACCAGACTCCAACGTGAAACAGCAGAACTGCAATTAATTTGCAAACGATACCGTCAGATTAGGCCTGAATAAAGACTGGGAGTGGCTGGGTCATTACAAAACCTAAACTTAATTTCCCCATTCCTAATTTCTCCCTACTGTTACTCACACCTTCTTATCAACTGTCTATAATGAGCCACTCTCTTACCACTTCAAAAGTTATTTTTCCTCCCTTGGTATCCTGCTGTTAATTGATTTATCTCGCTAGACTGACCTCACACTTGGTAAAGCAACCCCCATCCTTTCATGTATTTATACCTGCTCCTGTATTTTTCACTCCATGCATCTGATGAAGTGGGCTCTAGCCCACGAAAGCTTAGGCCCAAATAAATTTGTTAGTCTCTAAGGCGCAACAAGGACTCCCTGTTGTTTTTGTTGATACAGACTAACACGGCTCCACTCTGAAACCTGAAAACTTTCAGAGTGGAGCCGTGTTAGCCTGTATCAGCAAAAGTAACGAGGAGTTCTTGTGGCACCTTAGAAACTAACAAATGTATTTGGGCCTAAGCTTTCATGGGCTAAAACCCACTTCATCAGATGAATGGAGTGAAAAATACAGTAAGCAGTATATATATACAGCACATGAAAAGATGAGAGTTACCTTACCAAGTGGGGGGTCAGTACTAACGTGGCCAACTCAATTAAGATGGAAGTGGCCTATTCTGTTGAAATGGCCAATGTCCACCTTGATTGCATTGGCTTCGTTAGCACTACAAAAGTAATTTTCCCTCTCTTGATACTCACCCCTTCTTGTCCATGGTTGAGAATAGGCCACTTCCACCTTAATTGAGTTGGCCTCGTGGGCGGTCAGTGCTAACTTGGTAAGACAACTCCCATCTTTTCATGTGTTGTGTATATATATATATATATATATATATATATATATACACACACACATACATACATACACATACACTGCTTACTGTATTTTTCACTCCATGCATCTGATGAAGTGGGCGGAAGCCCACGAAACCTTATGCCCAAAGAAATTTGTTAGTCTCTAAGGTGCCACAAGGACTTCTTGTTGTTTCTGTCATCACAGTTGCCTTCCTGAGAGCTACTGTTGAGATCTGGCATGTCTTTTTAGGATTGCCCCTTTAAGAAATACAGATTTCAGTTACTGACAGAGGAACACTGTTGGAATTTCCAATAAAAGATAAAATTGAGTTGGACTCCTTATTTCATAACTCTATGAATTAATTGGAGACATTGATAATGTATAACCCTCAAAACTATTAAATCAGTCTTTTTCCATAATAGAAGATTGTTCTACAACATCATAGTCTCACATTTTCTCCTAAAGTCTGTTCTTTTGAATAAACCTGTTTTTGTTTTTGTTTTTTTAAAATCTCTGGAACTATTAAACTAAATTGTACAGATTTGTGTAATCTTAGTGTAAAACCGCTCTTTTTTGACTTGTATTTAGGTATATAACCTACATTTCAAAAGTTAAATTTAATTTGTGTCACTAAGCAGAACTATTAAACAGTTACATGGTGTATAACAGGGACTGGACACCAGCTGTTGACTATCAAAAGAAAAAGCAAACACAATACAGTCAGGGTCTGTAGTATTAACTCTGGAGCCCAATCCTGAAAATATTACCAAGAACAGTCAAACTGTCATGACTCATCTCATTGATTGAGGCATGGTAGTAAGTGCTTTCAAGGAGAGTTACATCCCCATCTGGGCCTAGAATTAAATATAATTCACAAAGGATTTGGCAGTCAGGAACTCCCAATCTGTTCTCTAACTAATGAAAAGGATTTAATTTCCTTCACAGAATCCTTTTGCTCTGGAGAATAACACATTTGTCTGTACACACAAAAGAATTTGTAATTTTCTTGGAGTTAAAGTCATTAGGTTATTTGTACTATACCATAGTATGTGGTGAGGCAAACTCCACTCTCACTCTGAATCCAGGGCATGTGGACTACAGCTCAGCACTCTACAGACTGGAATAGTGGCCACAGTCCTACTTTATCACATCTAATGAATTTTCATTCAACTGGATCTACAGACCTTTCCCCAGTCTATCTCCTATCATAGAATATCAGAGTTAGAAGGGACCTCAGGAGGTCATCTAGTCTAACCTGCTGCTTAAAGCAGGACCAATCCTCAGACAGATTTTTGCCCCAAATGGCCTCCTCAAGGATTGAGCTCACAACCCTGGGTTTAGCAGGGCAATGCTCAAACCACTGAGCTATCCCTCCTATGGCCCTATAGATCTTTGTAGGAGTAGCAGAAATATTCTTTTCATTACACAGAAACTACTCTGCTAGCAACACCACCAGGTATCCTTGAATCAGGGTGAATTTCAACCATTGTAAAAGTTTTTGTGCAGTAACTTAAAACTTTAGCAGTCTCTTACTAGTGTGCGTGTGGAAACAAAACCTGTCAACAGGCCCATTAACTGCATCCAAATCCTTGCTGAGACAAGGCATTATGCATTGGGTCAAAATGGAGAGGATACTATGAAATTGACTACAATGTCATGTGGCCCATCTGCGACTGCTAGTAGCAAGTATCAGGACACTGGATGGGGAGGTCTCTGTGTTACCATAGTGAATTCTTTCCTGGGTATCTGGCTGGTGATTCTGGCTGACACGCTTGGGGTCTAACTGGTTGCCATATTTGGGGTGGGAAGGAATTTTCCCCTATCTCAGATTGGCTGAAACCCTGAGGGAGGCGGGGAGGGAGTCACTTTTATCTGCAGCATGGGGCATGGATCACTTGCTGATTTGAAGTAGAGTAAATGGTGGATTCTCTGTAACTTGAAGGCTTTAAATCAAGATTTGAGGACTTCAGTAACTCAGCCAGAAGTTATGGGTCTATACAGGAATGGGTGTGTGAGGTTCTGAGACTTACAATGTGAGTGAGACTTGATCACAATGGTCCCTTCAGGTTTCAAAGTCTATGAGTCTAAAATAGTCTGATATTTCCCTATCTGACTTCTGTTCAAGGTTAGACAGGCAGACCTGCAAATCAGAAATTATAGGTGATTGAGAGACCAAGCCCTGTTAACACAGCCTCCTCCCTCTGGAGGAAGGTTGAAACTAGTTTCATGGTTTAACTAGATTTCAAGGTACTGATTGGTACGAAATTGAGACTCTCAGATCTGGCTTCTGCCAACCCAAAAGCTGGCCAAATTAAGAAAATGTATTATTTTATTTTAAAAAGAAAATTAAGAGTAAAGTACATTATCACCAAGTAGCCATTGTTGTGTTTGTACCTGGCTGCCTCCTTTTTGTTAATTTCAGAGACTGTCTTTATGTTATTATCATTCTCTGGGGGCTAAACAGCAGATACAAGATGAGGGGGGAAATAGCAGGACAAATGTATTCATAGATGTGACATAAATACTCTGATCTCATTACAAAAAAGCAACTCCAGATTATAAAGAATTAAATTATACACCCACAAACCAGAAGGAAAATGTACTTTGTACATACAAAGAACAAACTTAATAAATACATTTTATTTAACCAAGATTATCATTAGTCTTTATCTACTCCACCTGCCTCAGTGTGAGACTCCATATGATTCACTCAAGACAGCCTCTGGGTAATACTTCAGGCACTTGAGAAATTTTCCTTTCGAAAAGAATTCTTTAAGCATTCAGTCTTAAACTATTTAGAACAGACTAGCTTTTCACTGCTCTCATACCACCACCTCAGTGAAGCAAGGCAACTTGGTCCAGATCCTCAAAGATACCTAGGCACCTAACCCCCAGATTTGGGCATATACATATCAGATTTAAGTGCCTAATCCCAGTTTTGGGGCCACTGTGATGGACCCAAACTCCTTGTAGGCACCTACATTTTCAAAATAAAAGCTCCCTAGGTGCCTGTTTCTGCCCCTAGGCATGCACACGTCTGCCTCCCTCTAGGCATCTGGATGCCTGTCTCCTGCCTAAGCTCCTGAGCAATTCACGAAAAAGGTGATTGGCCGCCTAAGTCACTTGCAGGACGTAATCTGGTAGGTGTGCTCAGAGGCCACCTACTAGATTGGGTCAACTGAAACTCCAGCTGGAGGAGGAGGTGATGCTCACCATACAACTTTTAGCACAAAACTGATCTTTGGGATATTCTGACATGGACTCCCTCAAGTTCTTCTGATGAAACTGTTCCACTGTGGATAAATGAAAGAGTGATTAGAGCAGGGAACTGGGCCCTGGGTTTCCCACCTCCCAGCTGGTGCCCTAACCACTGTATTATAGAGTCTCTCTCTCTCCCTCTCTGGCCTAAAGATTGTTTCAGTATTTATCCACAGTGGGACAGTAACTGGACCGCAGGGAGAGAATGAGAATGATGCTGTAGTCCAGTGGTTATTGAAGCGAATGGGAGTTAGGTGCCTACATACCTTTGAGGATCTGGGCCCTACTATGTATCTGAATTTCAGTAGCAATTGATTTCTTATCATAAAGTCAGAGGTAAAGTCACTTGCCATATATGGTACAATATACAATTTCTGACCATTTGTTTACACTGGAAATTGTAAGAATCCTTGTAAATTTAAATGTTATCCATTAGAAGATTGTGTTACCTTACCTGTAGACTGCCTGACCTTCCTGGATAAGATAAGAATGTGTTCATGAACCTCTCATGTCCACGGGTTAGAAATGCATCATGGGAGCTAAGCACTTCTGATGCTGCAAAGAAAGCAGCAGATAAACAAACTGAAACTTTACTGAGAAGTAACTAGAACTTTGAAGCATGCTGCTACCCTGACTCAAACCCACAAACAGGAAGTTTTTTTTCTCCTATTATACCACAATCTATTACATTTCTTCCTGAAGATTTCTGTTCCATACAATGTTTTTAAAATACATGTGATGCAGACTTTAAACTCAGTCCCATTGTTCACACCCTTAACAGTCTTCAACTTGCTTCAGCCTGTGTGTGGCCTTACTGTTCTACCTTGAAATCACATCATAGAGTCAGCAGTTACTAGCACTTAACTATTGAAGTCTGGTCTTTACCAATTTTAACATGACAGACTCTTTGATTGTTCCTGGAAAACAGACATTCCACCCTCTTAATGTTGATGCCAGTCCAGATATATCGTAGCTACTTCATCATTAGCTTTCATTTCAGGCCATCACTATCTTCATTCATCCTATTAGGATCTGCAGTGTCCTGTGGTTGTCTTTTCTCCCCTACAGAAGTGATATATGTGTGATGGTTTATGCCAGGTTTCTTTTTAGGTAGCCCTTGTTTCTCTAATAGATGCCATATTCCGAGGTATCAGTGTGATAAGATTTGGATTCTGCTCCTATTCTTGATGAAACACTATAAGACCCCTCAGGTTGCTCCTGGGGAGTTCTGTGCCAAAGAATTTAAAATCCTGCACACAGTATTTTAAAATTCTGCATATTTTGTCAAAATAACACCATATAATCATGCCAGTTTCAATTATTTTGATAATTTATTTCAGAATACCTGTCAGCAAGTATGTCTGTAACAATACAGACAACAAAAAAGATTCAGGAAATGTTTTTTGACAAATAGATTTCTTACTAGGCATATTAATAAATAACTTTGAGTAATAATTCATTTAAACTACAATACAGAAATGGATTTCCCACACCACTCAGAAGCAATGTGAATGCTTGGGGGAGTTAGGAGTAATGGATGAGCTGAGGGAGAGGGAAGTAATTGCTGGAAAGGAACCTGGGAGTGAACTTGGAGAGTTGTTGGGTGTGGATGGGAGAATTATGAACAGGGTTTTTTGGGGGGAGGGGGGAATTGTTAGGGAGTTGGGGAGCCTTCCCCAGGCAGACCCTGGCTGACACCTAGCCTCTCCCATTCAGTCAGGTACATCTGCCCCTGTTCCCATTGTCCCTGCACCCTCCCTCCCCCCATTCCCATGTGTCCCTGCATCCCCACTCAGCCACCCCTCTCCACCCAACCCCACGTGACCCTGCACCCCATTCAACCACTCCACTCTCCCTGTCCCCATGTGTCCCTGCACCCACCATGGCTCTACACTCCCACTCAGCCACCTCAGTCCCCTTGTGTTCCTGCACTCTCACTCAGCCACCCCTCCTCTCCCATCCCCAAGTGTCCCTGTACCCCCACAGAGCCACTCCCTCCCCCTATCCACATTTGTGTCCCTGCACTCCCCACCTCCTACCCCCATCTGACCCTGCACCCCCACTGCCATTCAGCCCTCCTTGGATCAATGCTGTCACTCCACTAGCTCCTGTGCTCCTGCCCCAGTCTGTCCCCTCCACTAGTCCTTCTGAAACCCAGTCTATGTGAACCCCCCAGCAGCCCCATGTGCCCTGCTCTTTCCATCCTCCTGCCCCCATATCCTGTGCTTCTTCACCTGGCCCCGCAGGCAAGTCGCTGTGAGGAAGACAACCTATCCCCTTCCCCCTCCACAGCAGCCTGAGCCAGCAGCCCTTTCTTCTGGCAAGACAGCAACCCCTGGTCGGTGACACTGCAGCGCCTTTCCCGGCAGAATGTATTTTCTACGGGGGGGGAACTTGCGGGGGACATGAATTCTGCACATGCACAGTGGTGCTGAATTCTTCCAGGAGTAATGGGTCTAGGAGGCCTACAGAGCTACCAGGTAGCTGGTTGCTCCAGGTTGCTACCCAGCAACAGCTGTAACCTGCTTATGCTCCAATGCCCATGACCCACTGTGGACACAGACTATGGGAAGTCCTGCCTGAAGGGGTTTGACAGGCAGCAGGCTCATGGCTACTGATTGGCCCCCCACTCTATATAAACACAAGGGGCAGTTCAGGTAACAGTGTGGATTTCCTGTAATTGCTATGGCCATGTGTGCTCTTGGCTTGATTTGAACTTTGCTTTCAGACCCTGAAACCTGATTATTAACTTTTCTGTTACTCCCAGCCTGAGGTTTCATGCTGCTTTAACCCTTGGATCTGGCTGTCCTTATTATGATCCTGACAGGCAGTATGTAGCCACCCTGGTAACATTTCTCTCGTGTTTCATTGAAAACAAACAGAAGTCAAATAAAAACATACCTTCTCTTGCTAGAAGGTTGTAATATAACATTTTATTTCTTAAAATTCAGCATAACACATAAGATCCAAAAACATGAAGCAGCCTGTTTTCTCTAAGGCAGAGAGGCAGAACTTGCTCTTCCATAATTAAGATTAAGCTGAGGTTTGCACTTTAAAGAGGGATTCAACCACTTTTATCTGAAGCTGGGCACATCTAAAGTACATGCCAATCTATTTCTGTGTGAAATACCAATTAGCAATTGAGCAGAAGAATATAATGCACCAGTCCCCGGGCAATTTCTTAAATCTAACAGAACCTGAGGGTCTATTTCTCCTTTTTAAAATCATAGTTTTAACTACCTAATCATTCTTTCAGTTATACTGTTTGATTGTGGATACCCTGGGCGTGTATTTCTCTAACATGTTCCCCAATGCTTTGCTAAATCTTTAATCTCTCATCTAGACAAAGGTCACTAACCATTTCTGATAGTATCTTGTTTCTAGCAAACACTGCTTTAAGCTTGTTAATTACAGGCTGGTATGTCTCATCACTCATTCTCAGTATGTATAAGCATTTAAATGAACATCCTATAATCAGCTAAAAAGAATTTACTTTGAAATCACAATTCTGTGCCTGCTTTTTGCCACATCATATTTGGAAACTAATGTGGTCTCCCAGATTCTTTTGGGTTGCTTTGTTCACGTTGTACAAATTTTTTATGTTTCTAGAGCATTTGGAATGTCATATGACATATATGATCAATGCCTGACTGAAGTAGCCCTGGTTCTATTCCTTTTGATACCATGATGACTCACTCACATGTAACTGTTCTAACATTATATTCCTACTTCCTCCTGGGATATGTATATTATTACCTATCAATATTAGTCCATCTGGAGTCTTTGCAAAATCTTTCATGACATTCAGTTGGTGACTATGACATTATTCAGTCAGCAAGGCCAGTCACCCACCTCTGTATAAATGTACCATTGCATTTCAGCATCTCTTCCAGTTTCCTTTTAGAGTTTGTTACCTCAGTCTCAGATGTCTGCCATTTTTCCATTTATGAGCTTATGATATTTAAATTATGCACTTTGCTTACTTTCTTTGGGAATCGCCACATTTACCCTCAAAAAGCTTTATTTTGTATTGTATCTGGTTCCTGTTAAATGTGGTATATTCATCTCTTGCTCTTGGCATGAACTTCCTGACAATGTTATCATGCTCAGATTTATCAGTTGAAGCAATAATCTGCAATTACAGTACATACAGTCCAGGAATATTACTAACAATTTCATTCTTTTTCTGGACTATTTCACTAGTTGATTTAATCCCTAATAATAATCTACAAAATCTGTATTGTTACCATAGGGTATTAAACAAGCAAAGGATGCTCATCCAGCTGTATATGCAAATACCCTTCTTTCTCATGTAAAAATCAGCCTTTGTGTATTCTCTCGTGTGGGTGCAGAACAGTGCTAATTGTTAAGTTTTAGCTTTCTGGGGTATAAATAATGTGCCTGCTAGCAAACTACTAACCTGTTCAGCTGAAACATCAGATCTCTTAATTCCAGCATCTTCAAAAATAACGATTGTTTTTCTCCCAAGAGAAGTGAAAAGGATCTTTTTACACTCATGAAAATGGGGTAACATTTCTGGCAATACAAATGTGCTCATCACCACAAAACTCAACATACTCTAATTACATCCTCTTGGGTAGCAAATGTTCTCTAGAGACTGCAAGCTTCACTCTATGCTGTCAGTGTAGCACCTCCCTTGTTTAACATCAGTGTAGACATTACTCCAGCTACACAGCAGGGCAACTTACCTTTAATATAATGGTGGGACTCACCAGGTGGTGCTACAACAGTCTTATAAGTGCTTTTTCTAAGTGTGCAAATGAGGTACAGTTTTTGAGAAATATAGTGTTAGTTTTATGATGTAGTTTCTTTATGGGAGGTTGCTCTGTCCTGTAATACCTTTAAATTGCTGGGGTGCACTTGCTCCCTAGTAGGACTGTGAACATTTTTCAAAAGTAAATGTATGATGGAAGAATGGTAAAGCCAAATTTGAATGGTGTGGGCCTGGCCATCCCTCTGTCAGCATGACGGAGGGCCAGCGGGGCCAGCTTTTAGGGGTTTTGTGACCTGGTACATGGGGTTGTAACATCATGCAAATTTGACCTGGCCACCTCCACTAGAATTCTAAATCCGTACAGGGACACCTCTTATCCTGAATTTCAACTGGGATGTAGCGTTGTCAGAGTAGGTCAGATTCAGCAAAACAGAATAAAAGTACTTATCTAGTGAGGACTTATCTATACTTATCTAGTCAGGACAAGCAATTTTGTTTAGTTAAATAATGAATTCCCTTATAATACAAGGCTGTTGGAAACCCTACTCCCTGAGAACCAGGCATTGGATTTTGGGCTTAGATTTCCAGAAGAGGGGTTTGCCTGTGCGCCATTTGTGACTCTCTGTTTAAGGACTGGTGAATATAATACCAAATTAAACTAAGAAAATACCCACACTCCATAGTACTGATTATTTTTTCAGTGGGAAAACCAACTTTCATGGCCCTGACATCTGCTACTGCTTTGCAGAGGTTAAATGGTATTCTTTGTAGCCAAACCGCATTCAGCATGAACATGTTTACATCAGGCCTAGTACAGTATTTTATCAACAGATATCACTTTGCTCAATGCCACTGGAAGACGAGCTTGAATGGCACTTTGTGATGTAATTTTTTGAAGTGCTTTGTACTAAGAAGTAATGTTTACCATTTGTTGTCAAGAATGGTGACTTATGCTTTTCTCAGATCTCACTTGCAATTCCTAATACAGTCCTGCTGTTAATATCTTATAACTAAAGGTAGCTTTGGATAATTTTGTACACTCAGTTTAACAGCATAAGCAAATGACTCACTCTTGCCTAGCTTTTGTTCTAAAATCTGCTGTCATGATGGGTGAATAGGTTTACAGTTATGGCTAATTCATATTCAGGGGTCCTAATACTGTATCTGAATGCTGTTTAGACCACCATCCTCCATTTTGAATAGCACCTATTGCTCCTTACTCATGGCCCTTACCCCTCAATTTATGGCCTTAAATCACCAATGACCTTGTAAGGTAGTAGGCAGGCTCTTAAGGGGGATAACTAGATGGTCTGCCACATCCATTCAGGCTCCTCAAAAGGTGGCCAGCAAAGTACGGTTACTCCCTGTAGTAGGTCCTAGCCGGGGCTCGACCCTTCCAGACAGGAGGGGAGCCACACCGACTCACTACTGTGGGAACAAGCAGTCAGTTAGTCCCGGAACTCCAGCTCTTTAGTGCAGAGTCGGAGCAACCACAGTTAAAGCTCAGGCCCTTGACTGCGGGGGCTGAGCGAGCAAATAGATCAGAGCCCAGGCCCTGGATCAGGGCGGGGCAAACACAGTTAGCTCAGGCCCTTGTTGCAGGGGCTGAGCGAGCAAATAGTTCAGAGCCCAGGCCCTGGATCAGGGCGGGGCAAACACAGTTAGGCTCAGGCCCTTGTGGCAGGGCTGAGCGAGCAAATAGTTCGGAGCCCAGGCCCTGGAGCAGGGCGGGGCAAACACAGTTAGGCTCAGGCCCTTGTTGCAGGGGCTGAGCGAACAAATAGTTCAGATAAGGTACGCCTAGGCTTCTGTAGCCGAGCGTCGGGTGAGGGGGAAGCCTGCCACCCGTGCGGAGGGTGGCAGGGGGGAACGCAGGCCCACCCACTCCACTGCGTTCCAGCCCGGGGCCCTAACAGCGGTTGCTGCCGCTGCTGGTCAGTGGGGTATCCAGCCCGCAACACACTGACATAGGCTCACACTCAGTTGCAGCCGGACCGGGGTCGGCTATCCCCGGGCTACTTCCGTGATCCCCCTCAAAGCCTACCTCGTTTGTTACGCCGGGATCGGGCCAGTCCATCTCCATGGGCTCCTCTCTGCCCGGGCTCGGCGGCAAGTCCGGTAGCTCTGCCGGGAAGTCCGGCCAATGGTCCTCAGGCGGCTCCTCTGGATAGCAGCAGGGGCGAAGGGGTTCGGGTCCAGTCTCACCCTCAGGGTTAGTGGGGTCCGGTTCCCAGGGGTTCTCCCAGTGGCGGGCGTGAACGGGCTCCGGCGGCTCCTCCTCGTAGCGGGCCCGGGGTAGCTCAGGCCAGCCAGGGTCCAAGCCCCGGTCTTCGACGGTCTCCTGGCCAGGAGCTCCCGGCCGCACGTCTGCTCCCTGCGGTGGCTGGGCACCAACTGAGCTCTGGCGGCCGGCCTTTATACTTCCTGTCCCGCCCCTTGACTTCTGGGGGGCGGGGACAGGCTGTGGTGGTCCCACCCACTCTGGTGCCGGCACGTGGGCTCCCTCTTCTGGACAGGAGGGGAGCCACACCGACTCACTACACTCCCTAACGCACCAGTGAATATATCTCCATTTTACAGTAGTTGCTAATATTCATTCTAGGTGGCAAATTTGTCTATTTATCCATCCTTGCTCTCAGAGTCAATATTTTTCAGGCAGTGTTAATTATTAACTTGGAGCAGGGCTAGGATTAGCCCCACTGAATGACCCAGATCTCAATGGATTTTTTTTTTCCTTATACAAGTGAAATGGGTTTTGGGTGATTCAGATTAAGTATCACTATCCCAAGCCAGCAGACACAAAACAAGCAAAGGCAGAAAATAATCAGCATGGGCTGATAGATTTCCTCCCATCCCCCCTAAATGTACAAAGCTACCCTCCTAAATCCCATATTCTCTAGGCAACTCCTCCTGTCATGCTGCTGAGAAAGGCTATTTATATAACCTTAATTGGTTATAAGGGTAACAGGGTCCACCTGTTCTGTCTGGCACAGCCTGCTTTCTGTTAGCCCAGAGAAGCTGGGGAGGGAGAAACTCAAAGCTACCTACTCTTCAGGAGTTCTACTCCCATAGTCTCGAGCCTGACTAGAATCTGGATTGGAATTTCAAACAGATCCCCTAGGAACAGCAATTGGCTTCCTAGGCAACCACTGGTGCCCTGAACACATTACTGCAGTATTTACATGGTAATTGAGGGGTTGTTTCAGTAGGACAGTGGGGAGCGAAGGAGGGTTTTCAGATCATGATGTTTCTGTCATAAATGGAGTGTATTATTTTTTGTGGGGTTTTAGGTAAATTCAGACCCATGTAGGAGCCATGTTGCCTGGGCAGTGGTGTTGTGAAAAGTGACAGCTACTCCTGTTCGGGATGTGCCCCTCCACAGTGAGTGGGATAGGATAAGGTGGCATAGAGCCAACAGTGC
Source organism: Trachemys scripta elegans (assembly GCF_013100865.1). Classification (NCBI taxonomy): domain Eukaryota; kingdom Metazoa; phylum Chordata; order Testudines; family Emydidae; genus Trachemys; species Trachemys scripta. The sequence goes on along the minus strand of NC_048306.1, from coordinate 64,856,403 downwards.
TAGCTTTAAACAATCTGTGGATTCTCTTATGCCAGAGGAATCTGTAGATGTAGAGGCGACCAGATGTCCTGATTTTAGGGTCTTTTTCTTATATAGGCTATTAACCCCCACCCCATCTTGATTTTTCACACTTGCGGTCTGGTCACCCTATGTAGATGCTATGTCAGGGAAGCTTTTTTTACTGCTCAGTAGTTAGATAAACTGAAGATTTACCCAAGAAACTTCTGAATTTTAAATGTATTTTGTGTTTACATTTTTCTAATGCATTTGGTGTTTATGAGAAATGCTAGCTTGATAATAGTGAACATGGAAGTCCCCTATTTTACAGAAGAGATACAATTTGGGCAGTGGCATTGCCATCTTCCTTACTGCCCTTTCAGTTACTATGCCTCAGTCCTGTCAAGGAGGGACCACCTCTGGGTGTAAGAGGGTATGAAGATACCTTTAAAATCCTTGGCCTCCCCTCACTATTAAAATTGCTACCAACATTTAACAAGTGTATTTACATTTCATATATCATTGTACCTATTAACACTTAAAAAGGTAATAAGCACCTTAAAAACATTAAATGGAGACACAGATGAGCTCAAGTTAACACAGGCATAATTCACTCTCTAATAAGATCCTGTACTGTAAAAAGAAAATAAACCCAAAGACAATACACATTACTAAAATCTTTCTTCCTAACTTCTTGGTAATACTAGTATATGTTAGAGCAGGCAAGTACAATTACCTTTGCAAGGGAGATCCTTTAGCATCCCAACCTGCAGTTCCATCTTATAAAGGAAATAAACACATTATGATTTGTGGTGGTGGAAATGTGTATAAACTAGTGTGGTTTGCTTACTTGGGGAAACACTAATATGACTTAATAGTTGTGACACCAGAGCCACTTTGTTCCCCATTTCTGTGACTAGAATGTAAGCTGTGTAAAAGCTGGAGCTGTGTCATACCTAAGTGAAGTATGCACACCATTGTGACACTCACCTCCAATGTCTCATCCCTGCTTAAAATTAACACCTGCTGAGGGATTCTGTAAATCAGTCAGGGTCTCTGCCCAATACACGTTGTCTGCCTCTGCAGAATCTGCAATATACACTCATCCCAGTTCTCTCTATATAGAACATTAAAGTACTGTGCATCTAAACAGCCTCTTAACCCAAACACTCTGAATTTATCTTACTACCTTAATTGTATTCAGGGATTATGCAGGCTTGGGAATGTATCCTTCTTTCTTCAACCTGCTCATAGTGAATAGTGCTCATTATCACAAATAGTTCCCCAGAGGAAGGGTAACAGAACAGAGCTATTAGGTACCAGGAAGCAAAAAGAATCACAGAACCCTTTTTGGTAGTGAATATAGTAGATGGTAGGCTGGTGAGGGGTGTCATAGAGGGTGGGCTGGTGGGGAGGGTGTTTGTTGGCAGAGAGCAGGCAGGGAATAGACACAGCTTTCTGAGACTGCAAAGGGAAGACAGGAAGAGCTGTCAATGGGGCTGGGCTACCCTTGCAGTGGCTTCCACCACCACATAGGGTGGCCATTTTAATTATCCGTTGCCTGATCTTTATTTCTGAGTGAAACTTGTATGAGTGAATATTTGCCCAGTGAGCAGATTCTGTACAAATACAGTCAAAACTGGGCATTCATTCCAGCCCTATCCAAACTTAATCTCAAACGAGACAGTATAAAAATAAACAATCAGCCCATTAAATCTAGGTGAGTTTACTGTGAACAGCTGCAACCAGCAGGAGTGGTTCAATGCGCTGGAAAGGTCCAAATTGGGAAAAGGCAATTGTAACAATGCCTCACTACTTTCAGATCAGGCAAGTCTCCCTGTATTTATGATGGCTCTTACAAGTACGTGTGTGGCACTTCTGGGGAAAGATCTTCAGTCGCCTCTACAGCTGTGACTTTGTACCGTCAGTTGCCTACTTCTTTCCTCATTGCCCTGGAGAGGCCAGAGTACTTAATTTCTCCAAGTGTGTCTTTCATTAACACTTTGGCTATCCAGGCCTGGTCTTCATGAGAATAAATCTTTAATTTTAGTGATGTAGAATAAAAGAAATTAAATAAAAGAGCTAAAAATAAACACTATAGAGAAAGCATTTCTAGATTGGCATTGAGCTTAGTTACAAACTAGAGGCTCTGGGCCAGATCCTGGACTGTTCATCTAGCTGATTTGCACTGTTTGGGCACCAAAACGGAGCTGGAAAACTGGTGGGGCAGCTGAGGAGTCTCCTGGCATAAGAGAATCCCTCAGTGCTGTAAAGCCCACTCCCAGCTCCCATTTCCTGGCACAGGGAACATACTGGGGACCAACCCTGGCCAACAGAACAGTGCCTAAGAAACTTACTGACTGCATAACAGAGAGTAGCTCTGAGGTGCTGGGTGGTGCTAAGATCTGTTGTTGGAAAGGTGGCTTGAAGCCACCTTTGCCTGGGGTCCTGCACCAAGCACAGATCATAGAGATCCAAGGATCTGGTAATTTGTTACCTGGGTCTGTATGTGGCAAAAATGTATCTTGTCATGCAGCCTAAAGTTGCTGCTTTTCCACCAGTTTGATGTCCCCATTGTGATGTCACAGAACCCCTACATAGACTCTTTTCCGACAAAAACAAAACAAAAAAACAGGGTTTGGCATGCTGTTTTTACAGGGCCATAGCTCTATTGTCTACAGTAGTTATTCCTGATTTAAATCAGAATAAGGCCCAGAAGCCATAATCTTTTGAGGTCCAGGAGTCAAGAATCCTTTAGTATTTGGGATTACATCCTTTGTTTAATGCCTACATTCCCTTAGATTTTCATTTTATAAAGAGAATGAGTTTGCTTCTAGACTTCCACTGTATATTTTTTTCTTGACACAGACATCAGGCAATATTCCCTGTTCATATCCATTTCCAATTGTTCCTTCAAATATAATGATGATGCTCAGTTTTTGCATACAGCTTATTAGCATGTCTCAAAGGCAGGGAAATTCAGGAGAGAGGTGGGAGGGACTCGAGTCTAGAATGGAAAAGAGTTGGATTGTGAACTGTGTGACCAGATTGGAAGCTGTGTTCCTCTCCTTCCAGATCAGAGTCTTAGGACTGCCGTCCCCTTGTCATTCACTATGCCTATCCCAGTATATCTGATTTTAGTTCAACGCCTGCAGTTCTTCTGTCTCTGGGACAATGACAGTGTTAATCAAAGCACCACAGATGTATTTAGGGCAAAAGCAATACAGAGAAAGCATCATAAAACAATCGTCTACATGCACACTAAGCTTACTAGAAGTCACTCATCCTCTGCCTGGGATCCTGGTAGGTCCATACACACATCTCAGTTCTTTATTCCAGAGTGAGTCTGCTCAGCCAGATCAGTCTGACTTTTTTTACAGTGTGGGAACTTTGTCTCCCAGGCCTCCTGACCATAGGCGTCCGCACAGGGTGTGCCGGGTGTGCCCCGGCACACCCTAATGCTCTGAGATCCGGCTGGGAAGGCTGCTGCTCCCCTCTCCCCTCCTCAGCTGTTTGCCGGGCAGGCTCAAATCAACTGCTTCCTGCCTCCCTGCTCCGGCAGGGGCCAAGTGAGTCTCACACACACACACAAAAGAAAGCCTTAGGGTTAGGTGTGGGCGGGAGTGCGGGGCTATCAGCAGCAGCACAGCCCCTGCTTGCCTAGGGCTGCCCTGCACCTCTTGGGATGGTGGTCATGGCGTCCATGTGTATGGTTGCTCCCTGCCAGCCAGGCTCCACTCCGGCCACAGCAGGCAGCAGGTGACCCAAGGGAGCCCCGCTAGGCTAGGGCTGGGTGCAGTGGGAGAAGCTCCAGATACCGGCAGGAGCCATGTGGGGATGGTGGAAGAGAAGCCCCAGATGGGCTGGAGCCACGTTGGGGGAGGGAGTGGGGGTGGAGGAGAAGCCCGGACCCCGGCAGGAGTTGCACTGTGGGGGGGAGGGGAGAAGCCTGGACCCGAGCAGGAGCTGCACTGGGGGGGAGGGGAGAGAAGCCCAGACCTTGACAAGAGCTGCACTGGGGCGCGGGGAGGGCAGAGGAGCCACACTGGGGCATGGAGGAGAAGCCCTGGACCCTGGCAGATGATGTGGGGTTGAAGTTCCCATCTCGGGAGCCCACCTATGGAGCTGAGGCTGCATGCTTCTGCGGGGCAGTGTTTGGCTCTGTGGGGTGGCTAGGACTCATCTCATGGTAAGGGATCCAGGGCCAGGGGGGTTGGATAAGGGGTGGGGGCAGTCAGGGGACAGGGAACAGGGTGGGTTGGATAGGGGGTGGGATGCCATGGGGGTGGTTAGGGGCAGGGGGTCTCTGGAGGGGGCAGTCAGGGAGCGGGGGGGTTGGATGGGGCATGGGAGTCCCACGGTCTGTCAGGGGGTAGGGGGTGGATAGGAGTCAGGGCAGTCAGGGGACAGGGAGCAAGGAAGGTCCTGGGGGGGCAGTTGGGGGGGTCTTTGGAGGCGGTGGTCAGGGGACAAAGAGCTGGGGGGGTTGGATGAGTCAGGAGTTCTGAGGGGCTGTCAGGAGGTAGGGGTTGGAGAGGGGTTAGGGGAGGCAGGGAGCAGAGGGGGTTGTATGGGTCAGGAGTTCTGGGGGGGGCTGTCAGGGGGTGGGGAATGGTTGGATAGGCAGGCAGTCCTGGGGGTCTGTTTAGGGGCAGGGATGTGGATAAGGGTCGGGGCAATCAGGGGACAGGTAGGGGTTAGGGTCCTAAGGGGCAGTCAGGGGACAAGGAGTAGGGAGGCTTAGATAGGGGGAGGAGTACTGGGGGGCAGTTAAGGGCAGGGGTCCCAGGAGGTGGTAGTCAGGGGACAAGGAGCAGGGGAGGGTTTCTGAGGGGGGCAGTCAGGGGGCGGGAAGTAGGAGGGAGTGGATGGTGGCAGGATGGGGGCGGGGCTAGGGCAGGGATCCCTGGGTGCACACCCTAATGAAATGGGCTGCGCAAGCCTATGCTCCTGACCCAGGTAATGCCAGTCAAGGCTACTGCCCCCAGGGGGTGAACTTCAAAGGGCTGGGTATCTGCATAACCAGCACTGAAAACTTGCAGTAATTTCCCTCTCACCCTATCTCCCCAGTGATTCCAAATTCCCCAGGAAACCAACCCAGCAAGCCAGGAACACGATACATACACCACTTATTGATACAATAGTTTATGAATATCCCATGTGTCCATAGCCTCTGGCACATTTCTTTTGAAGTTTCTAGACTTCCAAGTTCTCCCATCTGTCACAGAATACATAAAAGACATACTCATATTCATTATAAAAAGGAGTGCCCAAGCAACGCTCAAGCACTTAACTCCAAACTGAGCTCCAAATGCCACATCTGAAAGCAAACACATTGAAATGGATGAACCTGTCAATATGAAATTCATTAATCCCACCCTATCCCCCAAAGAAGAGTGATTTAGCTGTCGGACCTTTTGATGTGTGTTCTCATGTGTGGAAGTGGGGGAAAGGGAGAATTTCTTTGCTGCCATAGGACCAAAGCCTCAGCCCCAGGTATATGAGAGTAAAGGGTATATTAGCCTGAGGCTAGTCTGGCCAGAATGGTTCCAAGTAAAATCCATGGAACTGCTCAGGTTTGTGCAGCTCTGCAAACAAGATACAAATAACGTACATATATAGCATTACATACTAATGCACAGTCAGAACATGTTCGCTCTTCATATAGTAAGTGTCATTCACACAGACTACAAACACTCCCTAGTTAATTTGGAATCTCTTCCACATATCTGTACTGTGGCAGAATTAGATTTGAATCTGTATCCTAGCACCAAGCACTGCATGCTGTGTGCAGCTGCCCCAGTGTGCAGAAAATGGAACTATTTCCCTTGACATTAATTAAAGCAAGCAGTCATCACAATCATCGCTCTAGGCAACCATGCAGCTATTTATCTCTCAGCCTCCAGGAGGACACAGTCAAATACTTTGAGACTTACTCCCTTCCCCCACATCCACTGTTTTTGATATCCCATTCAGAATCTATTGTCTCATTTTTACCATGCCTTGATCTTTTTTTTTCCCCCCCCTTCAGGCTTAAAATAGGATTTGAAATTAAAATAGCATTTATGTTTGCAGTGCCATTTCCACTGAGGTCAGCAGAGCTTTGGAAGCAGCAATGGTGGCTAACACAAAGGTACTTTGGGGCCTACACCCTAGATTTAGGTGCCCAAGGACCAGTTTTTGGCTGAATTGCAATCCATGCCTGTGTAATCCTGTAGGCACCTAAACTTGTGTGGCACCTACATTTTCAGGGTAACAGTTCCCTTGGCACCTATGTTTCTGCCTCTGGGCACGTGCACTGTGCCTCACTCTAGGTGTCTGGACACCCACTTAAGCTTCCGAGCAATTCATGAACCACGGGAAGATAGGCGTTCATCTACTTTCATCATATGCAGGGCCTGATCTGGTAGATGGCCTTTGAGGCTGCCTATCAAGTCAGGTCTCATGCAAAATGTGGTAGCAGGTAATAGCCTGGCTCAGTTTATAACTATTAGCTAAGTGGTTAGAGCACTCACCTAACATGCAGGAGGCCAAGATTCAATTCCCTGCTTGGCTAGATGTGGAGCTTTAACCACTGAGCTTTTCTGATGTGGGGCACCCTCAGTCTCTCATGGTGAAGCTGTGGATAAATAATGGAAGAGTGAAAGAAGGAGAACTAGACCCTGGGCCTCTCACATCCCACGTGGGTGCCCTAACAACTGGACTGGAGAATCATTCCTGCTCGCTTGCTTTCTCTCTTGCCCAATTACTGTTCCACTATGGATAAATACTTAAATTGTTCAATTCCCCTCTCTGTCTGTTGGGGAGAAAGGATTTGAAGAGGGGGCTCCTACTTCTCAGGTGAGTCCTCTAAACGGTGGTCTAAAAGTTGTATAAGGTGAACTTCAGCTCCTTCTTCTCCAACTGTTTTTGTGGGGAGCAATGCAGGTGCCTAACTCATTTCCCCCCTTCCCCTCAAGAAACAGCTTAGGTGTCTAAGAGGGGTTTCCATTTGTGGATTGTTAAGCAGAGATAGGTACCAGAGAGAGGTGGGGCTTAGTACATACCCCTCTGGTCAGCCTCTCCCACTAGCTAGCTTAGGTAGCTCCATACCAAGTATGTTGGTATTTGTGGATTGCATTCTGAGGTGCCTATTTCTCTCCATTTACTGTATAGGAAGACTAAGCACCTAACTAGGCTGGTGGAAGCCAGGATGAGACCTCTGTCTGTGAGCAGGATATTGGTGTCAGGGCTCTTAGCCATAGCAGACAAGTATTAAGGCACCCAAGGTTACAGAGCAGGCAGTGATTGAATAATTTGGTGGTCTGTGTAATTTCAAAATGACACAGTAGTACTGTCACATTTGGGTTTTTAATAGAATGTAAGAAAACTTGATGCTAAATTTCTCTTTAATAAGGGAGTCCTCCAGAAATCTAGTGCTTCTAATGCATTTAGAGTACTTTGCAGTTACTGGCTCATTTTACCCTGACAAGCTAAAAATTCCCTTGAAAAAACAAATATATTTAATTGCTAATTATCATACTTTTACCAAGAAGCCTTCACATTCTTGCATTGCTAATACATACCCTGATCAAACATAGCAGCTTTCAGCTTTATAATAGCTTTCTCACTTATTAAAGTAGAGAGGAGATAGAATTAATAATATATATATATATTTTTTTTTAAAAGAGCACTGCCATTTTAGGGATTGGTGTGTTCTCTCAACAGCAGGCAGGGTTTGTAATAACAGAAATAGTCAGACTCTTCCCTCAAAGACTGTGCTTCACTGTCTCAATTCACGATGTTTCCAATAAACTGGGGTACAGCATATGCAAGATTACTCCCATCTCATGCACAGTGACATTAGGCTGGTTTATTACTATAGTGATATAAAAGTTTTTGTCCACCACTTGTTACCTTTATCACATTTGTAAACTGACCTCTCAGTGTAGAGTTTTTGTGTTATAATTTGTAATGCGTCCAAGCTCACCCTGTCCAAAAACCACTGTCCAAGATTTAATAATGGTCCATCACAGTGGTGGTATAACTTACTTAGCAGATGAGGGAGGTGGTGTCTAATGATAGACGAGATAATGCAAATAGGTGGGTTTTTTTTGTTTTGTTTTTTTACAGCCAGAACCAGGTTTTTATTTAAACCAGAACAAAGGGAACTGGATTCCACCTACCTACAATAACATTAAATATATATAAAAATAATAAATTCAAATACACACACTAACTTATTACAAAGTGTACTTAACTAAATATAACCCTCTACATAAACAATATTTCTATCTAACTCCATATGTACTGGCTATTACCTTACAGATTAGTTTATTTTTAGTTCAAGATTCCCTTCCCCCAAATCTTACTGGGTGCTGTCTAATGCCCAAGTCAGTCACTGAGCCTCAGAAGTGCCTCTTGTCAAGTCCATCTTTTCAGGAAGAGATGCCAGTGCTGCTGGCTTGTGGGGGTGCACATTAGACCAGACCTATGGGATCTAAAGAATATCTGATTCTCCTGTCCCAGATCTCTGAGACCACATGAATCAATGACAGGGACAGATATTCAAGAACATGCCATCAAACGTGGACTCACTTGACCAACCAGCTTTAAACTGACAGGATCCTCCTGCACATCTGTCCTGCCCAGCCTCTGCCTTTCCACTCACTCTTGGTTTCTCTCGGGTACAGTTTGCCTCAGTCCCTCTGGCTCCCCTCTCCCCTCACCTTGTTTCTCTTCACTTCTAATCTCTCTCTTTCGAATGCCTGCCTAGGTCCCTCACCTGCCACCCTCTTCTCTAACTGTCACTTCCCCTCCCCTGGGCACCACCTCCTCTGACTTTCTCAGAGGGAGTGGCTACCTTCTCACCATAGAACAATGACTGCACATTCACCCTGAACACACCCTAAATCATATAATGCCATACAGGGTTGAGTCCCTTTACCATATTTACCCATTTTTAGACTATATTTTCACTGATTCCTGTAGTATACATTCAATTCTCTTGGAACCAGATCCAAAGCCCATTCAAGTCAGTGGGCTTTGAATCAGGGCCTTGATACATTGACCATCATTGTACACTCTCCTAAGTTCTTTGGGTCAAATCTTGTGGTGATTTACACACTAGGGAAACCAATACACTGTTGCAGAGCTTGGTGCCTGGCATGTTAACAGTAAATGTGGTTGGGTGTCTATTCCCTTCTAAGGGTGTTCTAGCATGCTAAATACAAGGGAGAAAAGTATTTAACTTTCTTGTTACTCAGAGGATCTCATCTGTGACTAATCTGGTTTTGTTCCATGTCACCCATTTCTAAAGCATATTTTTCCAAGCTTTGCAATAGCAAAGGAAAAGCTTGCCATTTTGTGTGATATTTTCCTAGTTTAACATTACTGTTGATATCAACAATGGAAAGAGGTGAGTAAACAGTGATTTGATGAAAAAGATGGCTGGACCATAAAATGAATGCACTGACACTGGAGTATTTGCATTGTACTCACAATAGTTCTGTTTTTCTAACTTCACAAAGGAAAGGCACATAGAATCAAACAGTGCTGACTGGTGAAAAATAGCAACGATCTCACTGGTGTTCCCATGGAGCTTCCATTTGAAATGAAATGGAGCCTCATGGGGTAGCTAATCTCATTCCCCCCACAAGATCTTGCTATGTGTTCAGTTGGCAGCACTGTATACAGATTAGAAAAGCAGTCTGGGAAGGCTAGTTACAAAGCTTAGGGTAAATCTTGGCACAAAAAACCTATGTTAAGAAAAATGGATGATGGATCAGACTCAAATCCTCCAGAGGCAGGGAAATTCATATTTAAGACTCTTCAGCCTCTCCTCAGCATGTATTATTGTTCTTCCAGGACCAAATCCAGCACTGGTGTAAACAGGCCCAACTCCTGTTGCACAGTGCAGCCCATATGGCACATAAGATTATGCACTGTTCACGTATCTCCAAAGTCAACAGTACTTAGACACAAATGCATTTGTTATTTAACATTGTGATAAAAGGGGATGTGACTTGACTTAAATGACCAAAAACATCAGTTGTATTTAGGAATTTCCTTGCCTGAAGTAAATCTGTTCTGTTTTTAAAAATGTGGAAGTGGTCAGCCCAAAGATGTGTATTTTCCCATAAAGCTGCTGTCCCAATAGAATACCAGATGGTGTATCTGAAGCACTAATGTTATCATTTAGAAAGAAATGCACCGAGAGCAACAAAACAATGTGCTTAGTCTGATGTCTCTTCCTCTGTAAGCATTTTAAGCTTTGTACTAAGGAAATAGTCTTTAATTTCCAGCCTTTGATAAATAAGATGACAATTAAAAGGGGAAACCTTCAAATACTAGTTGACCTTAAAATTTCCTAAGGTAAAAGGTGTTCCTGAATTAATAGATTCCCCTAGCCTTTTATTGCAAAGGCTGAATCAAAGAGGCCAGTGGAACATCTTTACCTACCATCTAAGCCAGGGGTCAGCAACCTTTCAGAAGTAGTGTGCCGAGTCTTCATTTATTCACTCTGATTTAAGGTTTCGCGTGCCAGTAATACATTTTAATGTTTTTAGAAGGTCTCTTTCTTTAAGTCTATAATATATAACTAAACTATTGTTGTATGTAAAGTAAGTAAGGTTTTTAAAATATTTAAGAAGCTTCATTTAAAATTAAATTAAAATGCAGAGCCCCCCCACCCGGACCGGTGGCCAGGACCCGGGCAGTGTGAGTGCCACTGAAAATCAGCTCACATGCCGCCTTTGGCACGTGTGCCATAGGTTGCCTACCCCCAATCTAAGATCACAAATAAACAAAATTATATGTATCTTCATGTCATTCCTATTCACCAGACATCCCTTAGCTGTAATGCCAGCACCCATTACTCCAGGCACAATGTTAACCTTTTGTTAATGAAAAATATTGTCATCATGCAATCCCTCAAACTCTGGTAAATATTTAGATGTAGTCAGAAGCTGTCCCGTTTGTTAAATGAGGAAATAAACCTCTCTCCATTTACTTTGTTTCACAATATTTTCTGTTTTCTTGTTTCCTCCATAAGGCAATGTTATCAAGGACCAATGAAGTTGTCACTACTTGCAAAAATATGTCTAGTATTTCAATAGTTTTCTCAACTGCCTCCAATGGAAGAATTTGCTCATATTAAAGAATTTTGAATTGGCTACAATTTGACTGTAGTATATATTGTCTGTTCAGAGCATTACAAATTGCAATCAGTGTCTGGTGGCTCTTTTTTCCTTAGTATAGCACAGCTCCTGGTGGGACAGAGTGCTACCAATCCTGGATCAGTGTCTGAGACTGACAACACTATTTGTTGCTGTTGGGCACTAGTGCTTAGTGCCCAAATTGTCATTTATATCTGTGCAAAGTGAATACGAGAACCTTTCAAATAGGAGTACTGTTTTATACCCACTCTGCACTCATGCTGCGCAGGTGAAAATAACTAGACAGAAGGCCCAGTAAAGCAGTGGAGAATAAAGAACAATGTGATTTAGTGGTGTTTTCTTCTAATAAAAGGTTTTTTAATGCAGCTTTGACATTTGTACCATAGCTATCCCATCTAATTCTAGTCACTTTGAGCCTAGCCTTGGTAGTAGCCCATAAAGTTCCCCTGTTAATGTTTCTCAAATAAATTGGTCTTCCTTGAGATGAGCCCCAGCCATTTATACTAATGTGTTGTTTATAATCTAAAACTAGAATCATTAACTGGGATTTTTAAGGGTAGAGATCTCAAAGGATTAAAATACTAATGAGCCAATGGTCCTGAACTTGGTTTAATTTAAAATTCTCATTGGATGTGTCACCAACTCATGCAACACAGTAACATTTCAATGACAGTGGAGCCATACAACATGCACAGTAGGGCATATGGTAGCTTGTAGATTGTGTCTTGGTTGTGAATGGGTTCTGGGAAGAAGTAAGTAGGTAATACCAATTACTGTGTTCTTTTTTAGAAAGAAAACAGTTTAAACCTTCAGTCCTGTAAAATTCTGTATAACCAAAATTTAATATTTTAAGCTTTTTAATGTGATTTCTCAAAGACAGAAAGGAATATTAACACCATAAGTGAACGAGAGGGTTGGCTTAGTTGTCTAAGGTTTGAAATACCTATTCATTGACATCACTAGTTCAAATTCCTAATAAAGTTTACTCTAATTTTAATCTTTCCAGGGCAGATAGACTGAATCCTCTTCAGTCTGTTCTGTGCAATTCCAATGGAACCTCTAAAAATTCAGATCTTGTCTCTTGTGCATGGATAATAAAGATCCCATGCACTCTCTGTGAAAGCACTGGTTTCCTCTGATGTCCTTGGAGACTTTCCCCTCACCCCCTGGTCCCTGTTCATTGTGCTGTGCACCTCTTGGTAACCCTGCTTTTGCCCTACTGCCCCCCATGTGTGGTTGCACATCAGTGGTGCTGTATAGGATGAAAGGCACTATATGAACATTAAAAAACAAAACAAACCCCCCACCTCTTTCACACAGAGTAGAGCCTCTTCAGACAGTTCTCAGAGCTAAACTATTTGATCTCTGCTGAGTCTAATTGTTTAATCTATCAGAGGTGGCTGTGGTATCTGATTTTAATTTTTTTCTTTAACCAAGGCAATTCATTGGCATGAAGGAAATAAAATGTTCCCCATTGTCAAAAGACATCTCCTCCTCCCAATGACAATCACAAATTAGAGACTGCTTACGCCCTACTGTGATTTGTTTCAAGTCAGTTGAGTTACCCCAGTGATAAAACTTGGCCCAGACAGTCTAAGATGTAACATTCAATCACTAAAACCACCATCTTACATCCCCCGTCCATTCAGTTGTGTGGCAGGAGTGTCAGCATTTCATATCTAGGTCCTCCTTGTACCTGGCAGAAGTACAGCAGCCTCCCAGTTCTTAAAGATCAAGGCCCTGCACATAAAGGAGAGATTTTACTTTACAGCTTGTTGCCTGTGCTTTTATTACTACCTGTAAAAACAGTGGTTGGGGTAGTCATTTTTTAGTATTCCCATTCACAACACTCCAGACAGGAGCCGTTGTTCACACTACAAATTTTCACCTCTAAGCAGCCTTTGTGGGATATACACCGCTACCTCGATAATGTGACCCAATATAACACGAATTCGGATGTAACGCGGTAAAGCAGTGCTCCAGGGGGCTGGGGCTGCACACTCCGGTGGATCAAAGCAAGTTCAATATAACGCGGTTTCACCTATAACGCAGTAAGATTTTTTGGCTCCCGAGTACAGCGTTATATCAAGGCAGAGATGTACTTTTTTTTTTCAAGCATTGCAGAAAGCAGTTTGTATGGGAGGCAGGTTTGTTAGAGAGGACAGAGAGTAGCCTTTGTGCTTTCAAACACTTTCTTCTTACAAAAGAAGAAAAGGGCTAACCTAATAAATGAGAATCTATCTCATATCATCCCTCAGTAAAGTCTATGGAAGAGGGACAGAAGGTCCAGTGAACGGAGTTTTTGAGTAAAGCTGTACTGCTCCCAGCCCCGCCCCTAGCCCTTCCAGGCAGCTGCATCTCCTGTCTGGGGTCTGTACAGTCCTGCCTGAGGGCAGGGTTGGTGGCTGTACAGCTGCGCCCAAGGAGCTGTCGGCCTGGGACGCTGGCTCCTGGAAGCAGCGGCCCCACATTCTGCTCCTTTCACCACTGAAGTTCCTGGGAGAGCCCTGCAGTTCAGTGGATACCAATTGCTGTCCGCGGATATCCGCATCCGCGGGTATAAATTTGTATCCGTGCAGGGCTCCACAATTCATTCTTGAAAATGTGTCTTTACAGTATGGCATACCGGCAATAAATGTCTTAATGATCTGGCATATCTGACCATATCGGCTTACTTGTACCACTGTGGAGCTGTAATTCCCCAAAGTGGACCCACCATGCACATGCAGTAGAAGCATGTAGAAGAGGTGCAAGTGGTTACACAAGGAGCAAAGCAATTGAGAATTGGGCCCATTGTTTTTAAGAGGTTTATTGTACTTGACTACTCCTTTATTTCAAATAATTTACAAACTCAAAGCAAATTTGAGTTTTGTGAACATTTTTGATAAACAAGGCTTATGTTTTGAATATTAAAGAAATTCTTTTTATAAAGGGATGTCTGCTAGGCAAAAAGTAAGAAAACTGTGAAAAATCATTTTTTCTGTTGTCAGGAACATAATAAATAAGCCAGACCAGAAGCCTTAGATTCCCTGGATTCTACTGGGAAATATGCCACACATAGAATACAATGAAACAAAACTGAATTAGGTATTCAGAGCCATGTTGTAAGTCATACAACCATCCAACAGCAGTGGTCACACAGGCAGTAGTGTCCTTGGATATCATTAGAACAGATCTATAACTTGTCAGGAGCTCTGTTAACGCAACAGATCAACAGCTGACAAGTCACAATAGCAGGTGCCAAAAACACCTGTGCTGTTTCTATCCGGGAGGGATAGAGGAACTCCTCCAAAGAAGTGGTGACACCCAGAGTAGAATAATTTAATTTAAGAATAATACATAAATGGGCATTGGTGTAACCAAAGTGGTGGTAGCAATGGGGAAGTTTTAGAGAGAAAAATGTAGCATAGACAAGGCCTCAGACTACACAAAACAACATTTGATTTGGTCAAGAGACACCAAAGTGGATTTTTTGAGCATTACATAAGAGTATCTAGCAGAGAGAAGTGTTATGTTTAGTGCAAAAAAAAAAAAAAAAATTCTCTGTACAAGCTTCTGAAACACAGATTTTTGATTTGGAGGAAGAGGAGGGAGCCTGAAAACTTTATGGTTTTCAGAACAGTTTTCAGTGTTTGGTTCTCATCTCTCCTTTTTTGTCCTTTCTTTTTTCATCTTTTTTCAGAAGGGGTGTGGGGAGGAGGGAGAGGATGAAGGGGGAAAAAGATAAAGAAAACTAAAAGAAAAACCTGAAACATAGAAGACTGAAAATGAACTTTTTTTTTTGTTTAAAATCAGAAAACGTAAAATTCCATTGAAAACATTTGTTTTTGGAAGGGGGACAAAAAAGGTTAATTTTTTTTTTTTTAAATCTCAAACCAAAATGTTTACCAGTTCTAGTATCCAGTATATAGTTATAGTGCTGGTCTAGAATTGATCTAGAGAATGGGAATGTACTGGTGGGAGATTCTTGCTAGTCACCATTCTGGCAAATGTTGGTATTAGTGTGCAGTCCTGCAAGCATAGATTCTACATGCTTGAAATATTCAGAGAGCATTGTTAACAGGCCAGGAAAGCCAGTAATAACAATTTCTTTGAATTGAATCATATTACTAAGTTCTATTACTTCTCCAAAAAATTTTTATTTTTATTTTTAACTATGCTAGCAGCAGGATATAACAAATGCAAAATACTTGTTCAAGATCACCACTGTTTTCAGCAGGGAATAATTAAGAATACATTTCAATAATATTTAGGATTCTAATGAATAAAAGATAACTCATGTAGGCAATTCAGAGCACTGCATAATTTTCTCCAAGGGGGTTAAAATGCATGATGAGTGTCTAATTCATAAGGAAGCACTTCTGGGTTGTATGTTTCAGTAGCAGGCAGCAAGAGATCAGGGTTCAGGTAATGTGGAGCCCAGGATCTTTAAAATTCCACCTTTTCTGAAGGGAGGCAGAATTTCTTTAGCAAGAATTCAGTATAATTCAACATAACTCACCCTGTGAGGCAGCATACTCCCTGCAGGAAAGATGAAATTTTAGAGCTTCGTGACTGTATGAACAAAACAGAATGAAATCAAATATGGACATGGAGACACTCTCCATTTTTATTCATAGAAGAAGTGACTGCTTTTTCCCAGCTGGATCTTACTCGATAAACAAGTGATAAGCACAATTGTGCTGCAATCTCCACAAAAACAACATAATGAAGGCACTAAAGAATATGACAATCAAACTCTGGCTTTCTTTCGTACTCTGCTCCATTCCTCTCCTCCCTTTTGAGTGCCAGATGTAACTATATATTCTTGCATCACAAAACTGCACTGATCTTTTTAAAAAAACAAACAAAAAGATTTTAAAAAGCACAGAGACAAAAGTTATGTAGCACAGAAAATTTGGAAGGGAGTAGGGCTAACCATCACTAACACATTTTATACCCCACTTCTTGTCTATGATAGGTGCAAAGTCCTACTTTTAAAAAAAGGTGTAGGGGACAATTTCCTGGTACAAGTGCTAGAGGAACCAACGAGAGGCAGAGCTCTTCTTGACCTGCTGCTCACAAACAGGAAAGAATTAGTAGGGGAAGCAAAAGTGGATGGGAACCTGGGAGGCAGTGACCATGAGATGGTCGAGTTCAGGATCTTGACACAAGGAAGAAAAGACAGCAGCAAAATATGGACTCTGGACTTCAGAAAAGCAGACTTTGACTCCCTCAGGGAACTGATGGGAAGGATCCCCTGGGAGAATAACATGACGGGGAAAGGAGTCCAGGAGAGCTGGGTGCATTTTAAAGAATCCTTATTGAGGTTGCAGGAACAAACCATCCCAATGTGTAGAAAGAATAGTAAATATGGCAGGCGACCAGCTTGGCTTAACAGTGAAATCCTTGCTGATCTTAAACACAAAAAAGAAGTTTTACAAGAAGTGGAAGATTGCACAAATGACCAGGAAGGAGTATAAAAATATTGCTCAGGCATGCAGGAGGGTAATCAGGAAGGCCAAACCACACTTGGAGTTGCATCTAGCAAGAGATGTTAAGAGTAACAAGAAGGGTTTTTACAAGTATGTTAGCAACAAGAAAGTCAAGGAAAGTGTGGGCCCCTTACTGAATGAGGGAGTGACAGAGGATGTGGAAAAAGATAATGTTCTCAATGCTTTTTTTGCCTCTGGCTTCATGAACAAGGTCAGCTCCCAGACTTCTGCATGGGGCAGTACAGTATGGGGAGGAGGTGACCAGCCCTCTGTGGAGAATGAAGTGGTTTGGGACTATTTAGAAAAGCTGGACCAGCACAAGTCCATGGGGCCGGATGCACTGCATCCGAGGGTGCTGAAGGAGTTGGCGGATGTGATTGCAGAGCCATTGGCCATTATCTTTGAAAACTCATGGCGATTGGGGGAGGTCCCAGATGACTGGAAAAAGGCTAATGTAATGCCCATCTTTAAAAAAGGGAAGAAGGAGGATCCAGGAAACTACAGGCCAGCCAGCCTCTCCTCAGTCCCTGGAAAAATCATGGAGCAGGTCCTCAAGGAATCAATTCTGAAGCACTTAGAGGAAAGGAAAGTTATCAGGAACAGTCAACATGGATTCACCAAGGGCAAGTCATGCCTGACTAACCTCATTGCCTTCTATGACTAGATAACTGGCTCTGTGGATGAGGGGAAAGCAGTAGACATGTTATTCCTGGACTTCAGCAAAGCTTTTGATACGGTCTCCCACAGTATTCTTGCTGGCAAGTTAAAGAAGTATGGGCTGGATGAATGGACTATAAGGTGGATAGAAAGCTGGCTAGATCGTCGGGCTCAATGGGTAGTGATCAATGGCTCCATGTCTAGTTGGAGCCGGTATCAAGCAGAGTGCCCCAAGGGTCGGTCCTGGGGCCAGTTTTGTTCAATATCTTCATTAATGATCTGGAGGATGGCATGGACTGCACCCTCAGCAAGTTTGCAGATGACACTAAACTGGGAAGAGTGGTAGATACACTGGAGGGTAGGGATAGGATACAGAGGGACCTAGACAAATTAGA
The DNA here is from genome assembly GCF_013100865.1 of Trachemys scripta elegans. NCBI lineage: Eukaryota > Metazoa > Chordata > Testudines > Emydidae > Trachemys > Trachemys scripta. Next base: position 64,838,724 of record NC_048306.1, on the reverse strand, counting down.
GGATTGGACCAAAAAAAACCTGATTAGGTTCAACAAGGACAAGTGCAGAGTCCTGCACTTAGGATGGAAGAATCCTATGCACTGCTACAGACTAGGGACTGAATGGCTAGGTAGCAGTTCTGCAGAAAAGGACCTAGGGATCACAGTGCACGAGAAGCTGGATATGAGTCAACAGAGTGCCCTTGTTGCCAAGAAGGCTAATGGCATTTGGGGCTGCATAAGTAGGGGCATTGCCAGTAGATCAAGGGACGTGATCATTCCCCTCTATTCGACATTGGTGAGGCCTCATCTGGAGTACTGTGTCCAGTTTTGGGCCCCACACTACAAGAAGGATGTGGAAAAATTGGAAAGAGTCCAGCAGCGGGCAACAAAAATGATTAGAGCGCTGGAGCACTTGATTTATGAGGAGAGGCTGAGGGAACTGGGATTATTTATTCCGCAGAAGAGAAGAATGAGGGAGGATTTGATAGCTGCTTTCAACTACACCTCTACCCCGATATAATGCAACCTGATATAACACGAATTCGGATATAACGCGGTAAAGCAGCGCTCCCGGGGGGGTTGGGGTTGCATGTTCCGGCAGATCAAAGCAAGTTCGATGTAATGCTGTTTCACCTATAACGCTGTAAGATTTTTTGGCTCACGAGGACAGCGTTATATCGGGGTAGAGGTGTACCTGAAAGGGGGTTCCAAAGAGGATGGATCTAGACTGTTCTCAGTGATACCAGATGATAGAACAAGGAGTACTGGTCTCAAGTTGCAGTGGGGGAGGTTTAGGTTGGATATTAGAAAAAAACTTTTTCACTAGGAGGGTGGTGAAACACTGGAATGGGTTACCTAGGGAGGTGGTGGAATCTCCTTCCTTAGCGGTTTTTAAGGTCAGGCTTGACAAAGCCCTGGCTGGGATGATTTAGTTGGAGATTGGTCCTGCTTTGAGAAGGGGGTTGGACTAGATGACCTCCTGAGGTCCCTTTCCAACCCTGATATTCTATGATTCTGTGAAATTGGGTTAGTAATTAGAACTGGGTGGGAAAGAGTTTTCCCATCTCAGAATTTTTTCCCCCCATTTCAAAAAAAATTCCTGGTCTACATCAGGCTGAAACCAAAACCTTTCATTAAAAAAAGACCCACCCCAGAATAGTCAATAACCCATAGACCCAAGTTCAAGTCCCTACATCTTCTATATGCCAGGTGAGTGCCTTAACCACTAGGCAATTGGCTATTCTTGGATGGGTCACTCCCTATCATAGTGAATGCTAATGGGAAGGGGGTAGGTTTAGCAGATAAAATACAAAAAGAACAAGTTAAAAATCACTTAGAAAAGTTAGATGCCTGCAAGTCACCAGGGCCTGATGAAATGCATCCTAGAATACTCAAGGAGCTAATAGAGGAGGTATCTGAGCCTCTAGCTATTATCTTTGGAAAATCATGGGAGACGGGAGAGATTCCAGAAGACTGGAAAAGGGCAAATATAGTGCCCATCTATAAAAAGGGAAATAAAAACAACCCAGGAAACTACAGACCAGTTAGTTTAACTTCTGTCCCAGGGAAGATAATGGAGCAAGTAATTAAGTAAATCATCTGCAAACACTTGGAAAGTGGTAAGGTGATAGGGAACAGCCAGCATGGATTTGTGAAGAACAAATCATGTCAAACCAATCTGATAGCTTTCTTTGATAGGATAACAAGCCTTGTGGATAAGGGTGAAGCTGTGGATGTGGTATACCTAGACTTTAGTAAGGCATTTGATACAGTCTCGCATGATATTCTTATCGATAAACTAGGCAAATACAATTTAGATGGGGCTACTATAAGGTGGGTGCATAACTGGCTGGATAACCGTACTCAGAGAGTTGTTATTAATGGTTCCCAATCCTGCTGGAAAGGCATAACGAGTAGGGTACCGCAGGGGTCTGTTTTGGGACCGGCGCTGTTCAATATCTTCATCAACGACTTAGATATTGGCATAGAAAGTACGCTTATTAAGTTTGTGGATGATACCAAACTGGGAGGGATTGCAACTGCTTTGGAGGACAGGGTCATCATTCAAAATGATCTGGACAAATTGGAGAAATGGGCTGAGGTAAACAGGATGAAGTTTAACAAAGACAAATGCAAAGTGCTCCACTTAGGAAGGAAAAATCAGTTTCACACATACAGAATGGGAAGAGACTGTCTAGGAAGGAGTACGGCAGAAAGGGATCTAGGGGTTGTAGTGGACCACAAGCTAAATATGAGTCAACAGTGTGATGCTGTTGCAAAAAAAGCAAACATGATTCTGGGATGTATTAACAGGTGTGTTGTGAGCAAGACACGAGAAGTCATTCTTCCGCTCTACTCTGCTCTGGTTAGGCCTCAGCTGGAGTATTGTGTCCAGTTCTGGGCACCGCATTTTAAAAAAGATGTGGAGAAATTGGAAAGGGTCCAGAGAAGAGCAACAAGAATGATTAAAGGTCTTGAGAACATGACCTATGAAGGAAGGCTGAAAGAATTGGGATTGTTTAGTTTGGAAAAGAGAAGACTGAGAGGGGACATGATAGCAGTTTTCAGGTATCTAAAAGGGTGTCATAAGGAGGAGGGAGAAAACTTGTTCACCTTAGCCTCTAAGGATAGAACCAGAAGCAATGGGTTTAAACTGCAGCAAGGGAGGTTTAAGTTGGACATTAGGAAAAAGTTCCTAACTGTCAGAGTGGTTAAACACTGGAATAAATTGCCTAGGGAGGTTGTGGAATCTCCATCTCTGGAGATATTTAAGAGTAGGTTAGATAAATGTCTATCAGGGATGGTCTAGACGGTATTTGGTCCTGCCATGCGGGCAGGTGACTGGACTCGATGACCTCTCGAGGTCCCTTCCAGTCCTAGAATCTATGAATCTATCTTATTTTGACCAGAAATTCCATCCTGGACTGGAAACAACTTCCCAATGAAAGTTTGGTCTAAGCCAGAGGTTCTCAAACTGTGGTCCTTGGATAATTCCCTCTAAGGTGCATGCCTGGGCGGTCGCACACAAGAGAATGAATCTGCACAGGAGTGGGGCTCCACTAATTAGTTGCCTGGACCCTGGAGAAGATGCACATGTAAGGTGAGATGGTGGCCTTGGGAGGAATAGGGGTAAGTCAGAGGGGGCAGTGAGGTGAGAAGAGGAGGTGGGGGGAATTTGGGATGTGCAGGGTTGCGGCGGCCAGAGAAAGAGGACATTTTCCCCAGCTCCAGGGCTGCGGCTGCCGGGGAGAGACGGCCCTCCTTCCCAGCCTCAGCTCTGTGGCTGCTGTGGAGGGGGAGAGAGGGCACATCCATTGCATTAGAAAGGTAAGATTACTGATATTAAAATATGAGTTTTGTGATTTTATTTGTAGAACAAAAAAAGTTAATTATTTTTTTTTTTTTATATAGCACCTTTAGCCAAAGCTTTACAATAGTTAGCTAATGGTGCAAACAACATTTGGAAAGATCATTAAGTGGTCCGCCGAGACCCTCAGCAATGTTCAAGTGGTCCACAGAAAAGAAGTTTGAGAACCACTGGTCTAAGCTGATACAGCCCTGTGAAAAATTCCAATTTTGCCAAACTAGTATTTTCTGATGAAAGGTCATTTCATTGAAAAAAATCTCACCCAGCTCTATTATTTACAACATGTTAGCTAAAATCTTTTTAAAATATGACCTGTTTTCCCAGGGTAGTCATGATATCTATGGGATGGCACAAAGGGGCTATGTCCCTCCCTCTCCACCACTTTTAGTACCTCTTCTGGGAGGCTGTATGCCTTAAGGAGAATAAGGAGAAAGCAGTCTCTTGAGCCAATGTACTGCAATTGTGCCTAGGCCTTATTTGGGTTGCACAGATGCGGGGAAAAGGGTAACTGCTCCTTATGTCCTCTCATCCTGGTGAGGGCCAGGAGCAGTCAGACACTTAGGCCAGATCCTCAAAGGTATTTAGGGACCTAACTGCAAGGCACCCAAATACCTTTGAGGATCTGAGCCTGAGTGCTGCTTAGTACTGTAGTTCCCAAAATAGGCAAAAGTGTGTGCTCAGAGTGTTTAGATGCTTGTAACTGTTATTTCCTTTGTTCCAAATGGTAAAGTTCAGTTGTTTTAAGTTACTCAGATGAATCAAATGTTCTCTCTTCATTAAGTCTGTTTCTTTTCTTTTTCTCCCCACCCCCTCCAAAATGGCTGAAGGGATTTTCTTCAACCTTCCCAAAAACATTTACCTCAAGGCCGACACCAAGCAAAGAGTATCGCTCATTGAAGAGGTTCCCTGGATAGGGCCCCACCACACTACAACACCCTGCCCCCATGAAGAGCCACAGAGTAGCCTGAGTTTTGGTGAGTTAATTCCTGGCGAAGTTTCAGGGAATTTGTTCAAACAGGAACTCCCATATGGGAGCCAACTAAGTGCAGCTGGTCCTCATTAGACTCAGTATATTGAAGAGGGGCTGAGGTGTTTAACAGCAGTCCCGGGAGCTCTGGGGAAGTAAGAGTGGTTCTGTGTGGTCTGTTTTGTATGTGGGCTTTATTTTTTATAGACTGCCTGACCAGAACTGAGCCAGACACATTGTTGCCAGTTTTGTCAGGGCTGCCAAGTTGCATCTCCCAGCCCTGCAGTGCCATCCTGTTGCACCATAGATTCATAGACTCATAGACTCTAAGGTCAGAAGGGACCATTATGATCATCTAGTCTGACCTCCCGCATGAGGCGGGCCACAAAACCTGACCCACCCACTCCTGGAAGAATTCTCTCCCTTGACTTAGCTGTAGAACTCCCAAATCATTATTTAAAGACTTCTAGTCGCTCAGAATCACTCCAGCAAGCGACCCCTGCCCCATGCTGTGGAGGAAGGCGAAAAACCTCCGGGGCCTCTGCCAATCTACCCTGGAGGAAAATTCCTTCCCGACCCCAAATATGGCGATCAGCTGATCCCCGAGCATTGCGGGCAAGATTCTCTAGCCAGACCTTCTGGAAAAGTTCTCTGTAGTAACTTTTAATATCCCATCATTGACCATTGTTATGGATCTATTGACTAAAATCACTGTATCCCATCAAACCATCCCCTCCATAAACTTATCAAGCTTGAGCTTAAAGCCAGAGAGGTCTTTCACCCCCACTGTTTCCCTTGGAAGGCTATTCCAAAACTTCACCCCTCTGATGGTTAGAAACCTTCGTCTAATTTCAAGCCTAATCTTCCTGACGGCCAGTTTATATCCATTCGTTCTAGTGTCCACATTAGTACTGAGCTGAAATAATTCCTCTCCCTCCCTGATATTTATCCCTCTGATATATTTAAAGAGAGCAATCATATCCCCCCTTAGCCTTCTTTTGGTTAATGTAAACAAACCGAGCTCCTCGAGTCTCCTTTCATATGACAGATTTTCCATTCCTCGGATCATCCTAGTGGCCCTTCTCTGTACCCGTTCCAGTTTGATTTCATCCTTTTTAAACATGGGAGACCAGAACTGTACACAGTACTCCAAATGAGGTCTCACCAGTGCCTTGTATAATGGAACCAGCACCTCCCTATCCCTACTAGAAATACCTCGTTTAATGCATCCCAAGACCGCATTCGCTTTTTTCACGGCCACGTCACATTGCTGACTCATAGTCATCCTGCGATCAACCAGGACTCCGAGGTCCTTCTCCTCTTCCGTTACCTACAACCGATGCGTCCCCAGCTTATAACTAAAATTCTTGTTAGTTATCCCTAAATGCATAACCTTACACTTCTCACTATTAAATTTCATCTTATTACTATTACTCCAGTTTACAAGGTCATATAAATCTCCCTGCAGGATATCCCGATCCTTCTCCGAATTAGCAATACCTCCCAACTTTGTGTCATCTGCAAACTTTATCAGCCCACTCCTACATTTGGTTCCGAGGTCAGTAATGAATAGATTAAATAAAATTGGACCCAAAACTGAACCTTGAGGAACTCCACTGGTAACCTCCCTCCAGCCTGACAGTTCACCTTTTAGAACGACCCGCTGCAGTCTCCTCTTTAACCAGTTCCTTATCCACCTCTGGATTTTCATATCGATCCCCATCTTTTCCAATTTAACCAATAATTCCTCATGCGGTACCATATCAAACGCTTTACTGAAATCGAGGTATATTAGATCCACCGCATTTCCTTTATCTAAGAAATCTGTTACTTTCTCAAAGAAGGAGATCAGGTTGGTTTGGCACGATCTACCTTTCGTAAAACCGTGTTGTAATTTGTCCCAATTGGCATTGACCTCAAGGTCCTTAACTACTTTCTCCTTCAAATTTTTTTCCAAGACCTTGCATATTACAGATGTTAGACTAACAGGCCTGTAGTTACCTGGGTCACTTTTTTTCCCCTTCTTGAAAATAGGTACCACATTAGCTATTCTCCAATCAAACGGTATCACCCCCGAGTTTATGGATTCATTAAAAATTATCGCTAATGGGCTTGCAATTTCCTGCGCCAGTTCTTTTAATATTCTCGGATGAAGGTCATTCGGTCTACCCGATTTAGTCCCGTTAAGCTGTTTAAGTTTGGCTTCTACCTCGGATACGGTAATGTCAATCCCCACTCCATTATTCCCATCCGTCTCCCTTCTACTATTCCTCGGCCTTTCATTAGCCTCATTAAATACCGATGCAAAATATTCATTTAGATATTGTGCCATGCCTAGATTATCCTTAATCTCCACTCCATCTACAGTTTTAAGCGGTCCTACTTCTTCTTTCTTTGTTTTCTTCCTATTTATATGGCTATAAAAGCTCTTACTATTGGTTTTAATTCCCCTCACAAGGTCCAACTCTACTCGGCTTTTGGCTTTTCTCACTCCATCTCTACATGCTCTGACCTCAATAAGGTAGGTTTCTTTGCTGATCCCCCCCTCTTCCACTCCCTGTACGCTTCCTGTTTTTTCTTAATGACCCCTCTGAGATACTTGCTCATCCAGCTCGGTCTAAATCTCCTGCCTATGAACCGTTTTCCCTTTCTTGGGATACACGCCTCTGACAGCTCCTGCAACTTCAACTTGAAATAATCCCAGGCGCCTTCCACCTTTAGATCCCTAAATATGTTAGTCCAATCCACTTCCCTAACCAGTCCCCTTAATTTATTAAAATTAGCTCTTTTGAAATCATAAACCTTAGTCTCCGATTTAATTCTGTTAATCTTTCCATTTAGTTTAAACTGAATTAGCTCATGATCACTCGAGCCAAGGTTGTCCCCTACAACCATTTCCTCAACTAGGTCCTCACTACTCACCAGCACCAAATCTAAAATGGCATCCCCCCTCATCAGTTCAGCAACTACTTGATGAAGGAATTCATCAGCTATCACGTCTAGGAAAATCTGAGCCCTATTATTATTACTAGCATTTGTTCCCCAATCTATATCTGGGAAGTTAAAGTCTCCCATGATTACATAGTTTCTGTTAGTATTTACTTCCCTAAAAATGTTATAGAGTTCCCTGTCCATATCCAGGCTAGATCCCGGCGGTCTATAGCACACCCCAAGCACTATCCCAGGGGAGGCTCTAGTAGTTCTTTTACCCAATGTGAGTATTGCCCAGACAGACTCCGTCTTATCCATTCCATCATTTATTACTTCTTTACAGTTTACCTCATTATTGACATACAATGCTACTCCCCCACCTTTACCTTTGATCCGGTCTTTCCTAAACAGCACATACCCTTCCATACCTGTACTCCAGTCATGACTACCGTTCCACCACGTTTCAGTTATTCCTACGATATCCGGTTTCATTTCTCGGACCAGGAGCTCCAATTCCTCCATTTTGTTACCTAGGCTTCTCGCATTGGTGTATAAACATCTTAATTTATGCCTTTTGGCCTCTCTCACATTCATTCTCCCATTTGATGTGGACACAGTACTGCTAGTATGACCTATTAGGCTGGTATCCATCCCCCTCCTCCTCTTTATGTCCAATCTCTTCCTCCCGGCTGTATCAGTTCTTATCTCTTTGTCCTCCCTCTCAATGTTATAATCTGGTGTGGAGATTAACTGGACATCTCCCAACCCTCTCCCCCAAATTCCTAGTTTAAAGCTCTTTTGATGAGATGAGCTTTCTCCCTTCCAGAAGTCTATTTCCTTCCCTACTCAGGTGAAGTCCGTCCCGTGAGAACAGTTTTCTGTCCCCGAAAGCCTCCCAGTGGCCATACATCCCAAAGCCCTCTTTATAGCACCACTCCCTTAGCCAACTATTTATCATCACAATCCTTTCACCCCTTTGCTGCCCTTCTCTAGGAACAGGCAGAATCCCACTGAAGATGATCTGAGCCTCGATTTCCTTAAGCGTCTTCCCCAGCCTGGCATAATCTCCCTTGATTCTCTCTAGCGAGAACCTAGCCATGTCATTCGTTCCTACGTGAAGGATGATCAAGGGGTTCTTACCTGCTCCTTTTAGGATCCTTTTCAGCCGCAGGTCCACATCCCGTATCTTAGCGCCCGGGAGACAGCACACCCTTCTGTTCTCTGGGTCTGCCCTGGTCACAGGCCTGTCTAACCTCCTCAGTAAGGAGTTCCCAATCACGTAAACCTGCCTTTGCCTTGCGACAGTGCGATCTACTAATCTATCCCCTGTTCCCTCTAGTTCCACCCCCTGTCCATTCCTATTTTCCCTTATAGTCCCCCTTATGCCATCTTGTATCCTCCCGGGGCCCAGAATTGGTCCTGTCTCCATCAACTCCTCCCCTCTTCCTATGGGACTAGCCGCTCGTCTCTTCTTCCTCACCCCGCCCCCTTCAGTTACCACCTGCTGCACCTCTTCCTCGTTCTCCAAACACCCAAACCTGTTCCTGAGCTCTATTTCTCCTTCACTGGCCCTCCTTTTCCTTTGCCTGTTTCTCACCGTCACATGCTTCCACTGCCCTTGTTCTCCCCCTGGCATTCCCCCCTCAAAAGTCTTAGCCCCTGCTACCCCTGAGCATTCCCCTTCAGCCCCTCCCGGCCTTTGCTCCATCAGGTGCTCGAACTCCCTTCTAAACTCTATCAAGGTATCTACCTGCATCTCCAACCCTCTGATCTTTTCTTCCAGCAGTTCTATTAGGCGGCATTTCATGCACACATACCTCTATGCAGGTACTGCTCCTAGGACCATGTACATACTGCAGCTGCCGCATGCTATCATCTGCACTGTGTCCCCTGCGGCTTGGCTCATGGCTGCTGTTGTCAGGGCCCGCCTGCTCAGCTGTGCCCTCTGCACCTGGGGAAACACAGCACACAGGGCCCCACGCCCTCCTGCCTCCCCTTCCACCTCCCTCTGTAAACTCCCACTCAAACTCCCCTGTTAGCAGCCCTGTTCGCTGCCTCCTGTGCCACTGCTCGCACTGAGATTGCTGTATTGTAGACAGCCAGCCGCTGTCCTTCTACCAGCCACTGTCAGCTGCAGCAATGGTGGGTTTAAGAAGACTTAGTCTCTACCTCTCTGCTCCCTTGCTTTTGCCAGGCCAGTGTGGAGTCCCTGCAGGAGGTGGCGGTGATGGAAGCAACTGGTAAGGAGCAAAAGGGGATGAAGCGGAGGCAAGTGGAAACCATGAGGGGAGGCTGCCCCAAGTCCTTCCATATCCTCATGTTCCTCCACCATCACAATCTCCACAGGTAGTGCTGAGTCCCCCACCCCACCTCCTTGCTTCAAACACCCTTCATGCTGTTCTCCCCACCAGCAATATTGTAAGCCTCTATAACCTGTTCCCTGATGGCTCTCTAATACCGTCAGCTCTGTCTGGCTCCCTGATTCTGAAGGGAATGGGTCTTTCCCACAACTGGGCAAGATTGGATGCACCCAAAGGAGAAATTAGTAACTGTTTTCACCAGGGAGAAATGTCACATGGGAAACAGTGTGCCAACTCCCTCTCTCAATGTTCTCATAGTCTCATATTTGGTGTGGTTTATTTTCTTAATGACCAACCTGCTGGAGTCATGTGAATATGTGAGAATATCAGCTTTTTTGTGAAGCAAGCTTCTAGTCCTTATGACTGCTGAGAAAAGTTTGAAAATGTGACCTGAGTGAATGCTGAAGCCTCAAAACCCAGAAGGTAAGCAAAAAAAGCCCCCCCCCAGGTTTTATCATCTAAAATCTCATTTTTTTAAGACCATCCAATGGTTTTTGTGTGTCTGACAAACTTGAGGCAGTACTGGGGGCTGTAAAAACTTGGCAGAAGTGATTTGGTTACACTGGAGCTTTCAACAGAAAAAATAAAATCTTAAACCCAGACTGGGCTGGACCAGGGTTTGTTCTAAATATTAATGCACATGTTGACTTATCAATACCCTCTGTGTACAGTCTTGGCCTCCTTTTCTCCTTCCCCACACTAAACCTAATTACTTTTCATAGGAATAGGCTGTAGATGTGGATTACAGCCAGAATACCAGAGCTGTAATAAAACTGACTTGCACAATATATGTGTATCGGTTGGTAGTGAGTACATTCTATTCTGTGCACTTGCCAAAACTTGTCCAATAAAGCATAATCTTACAAACTCTTCAGTGAGTCATCCTTGAATTCAACTGAACTACTTCCCTGAGTAAGGGTTTGCCGTATTAAACTTACAACTTGTAATTGTTTTATAGAGCGCGTAAGTGTATTAGGACGAGCAGTCTACAATGAACAATGTGCTTGGAACACTTTGAGGCAGACCAGGGGAGGAGCCATGCGAATCATATTTATTTTGGACATACAGCACAAGGGACTGTCGCTGCTATCGAGGCACTGTCTGTAAAGTGCAAGTCACCTACATAGAGCCTTGTTACTCAGGCTTTTATGGATGAAGTGGATTTCATCTAAAGGGAATATTGTAGTAAGTTATATAACTTTTAAAAAAACTGTATGCCAAACTGAGGGGGGATCTATAGTGGTAAAAGAGCTGTTTGTTAAATGATCCTGTAACACTGATACAAATAAAGTAGGAACAATGGTTTTCATATATACTAAGGATGTACATTAAGAAATGTGTGTATTGATATACTGAATAGACATACACTCTTTAATATACAGGAATAAGAATGTTTCTTATAAATGCTTTAAAGGTAAAACTTCTAGAGAGGCCTAAGGGAGTCAGACAGAACCAAAGGGCCCAAGAAATGATTGGGAGGCATAAGACCTTTGTACAAAAGGTGCTTACCTCCTATAGAGCCTCGGAGGTCTGTAGGACTAAACCACAGCACGTTCTGTGGTGGAGATTAAGGACCAACTCCTCTAACAGAATGGTCTAGAAAAACCTCATGGAGTTTGCTGCTCACCAACCCTCTCCTGTGGGAAGGTCTTATATACTTCTCCTACCAATGTTCTGTAAATCATGGACTAGGGACACCACCAAACTCAGAGGAGTTGCTCTTGATTTCCACTGGTGTTAGGGCGGGCTCCAGCTTTTTTGCCATCCCAAGCGGCGAAGCAAAAAAAAAACAAAAAAAACGGCGGCACTTCAGCGGCAGCTCAATCACGCCACTTCATTCTTCGGCGGCAATTTGGCAGCGGGTCCTTCGCTCCCTCTCTTCCTCTTTGGTGGCACTTTGGTGGCAGCTCAAAGACGAAGAGAAGGACTGTAGGACCCGCCGCCGAATTGCCACCGAAGACCTGGACGTGCCGCCCCTTTCCATTGGCTGCCCCAAGCACCTGCTTCCTTCGCTGGTGTAAATGAAATCAGCATCTGGCCCTATGACTGTTTGAAGGAGGTTAAAAGTGTTAATGCATTTCTGAAAATGTCAGTTCCAGTACTTTACTGGAACATCGCCTAATTTGCTGGGGGTAGTACTTGGTTGTACTGGAAATGATCCTTTTAATTCATGGTAAGCGAATGATTAAAAATTATGATCAGTTCAAGAGACAGTAGGTCTGAGGTATATTTCAGAGTGTAGATCAATAATCAGAGAAAAATTCAAAATACACTCTCTCTGCTAAGTGTTAGTGCATATTTTCTTCATGAAATTAATATAGTAGCGCTTCTCCACTGGCAACTTCATCATTCAGCACTTAGCAGACACAGTAATGACTTTAGGCAAATGTGAACACTGAAACTCAAAGAACCTGTTAGCTTAAGTAGGAAATGACCTATTTTAGTTATGTTTTATCTTAGCACTGATTCCCCCACGACAGAGGAATAGCAATGTATAAAACAGGAATACAAATTTTGGTCACATTGCTCCTTCCATTGGAAAAACCCTTAAAGGGAAGCCAGAGAGGCAGGAAAACCCTGTAAGGTTTCCCTTAAGGAGTTTATTGCTAAGCTTCTTCTGAAGGAGGAGGAGTTTGAGGCCCTGAAGGGCTCACAGGGGTTGACATTGCTAATGTATAGCTCCTGGACATCTGCAGGGATGGCCAACTCCAGATGCATAGAGGCAGGAGCCTAGATCCACATGGTTGACCCCTGCTTCAATACTGCTTCACTACTCTTCCCCCACACCCAGCTGTGGAGGGGACCCAAAGACTTCCTGCATGAAAATCCAAAGCTGAGCAGAGGATGGTGTCACTCCTGGTAGTGCATTATAAGATCCTCATGTGAAACATGCTACAGTGCAAAGTGTAGTGCAAAGCACTATTGTTATCAGATTGTTATTGTTAATGTACCAGAGCTCTTTATTTCAATTAATAAGGTATCTTTATTATTTGATTAAATGTTTATTTAAGCTATTAAATAACAGTACCAACAAAATTGAGATAATTAATAGAATCAGTTAAGACACACTTGGTCCATTCAGGGTGAATAACTAGTGCCCACTCTAATTTTGATAGCTCATTATGTCTGTAGAACGTTAATAATAATAATAATAATAATATGTATTTTATTATTTCCTAATAAAATCTAAAATATATTAACTTTTTTTAAATGTGGGTTGAGGATATGATTTTTTTTTTCAGGCAGAACAAAACTAGGTTTCTTAAGAGGGTGTAGATGGAGATTTAGGTTTCTCTCTCTCTCTCAAGTCCAGTTGCTGGCATGAGAGAAACAGTCTGCTTTTATAACATTCCAGTGAAAAGGTGCAGGAATCTCTGATTTACACAATCTCTTCCTGAGGTAATACACCTCTACCTTGATATAACGCTGTCCTCGGGAGCCAAAAAATCTTACCGTGTTATAGGTGAAGCCGCGTTATATCGAACTTGCTTTGATCCGCCAGAGTGCGCAGCCCCTCCCCCCCCCGAGCATTGCTTTACCGCGCTTTATCCGAATTCATGTTATATCGGGGTAGAGGTGTATTGCCACCAGGCACCCAGCAAGTACTATGCAGAATGGGTTATTGAACCTTATTGGCTGTGAGGGGACTGGCAGATCTTCCTGAACCAGCCTTTTTTGGAAGACAGTTGCAGAAACATACTGTATAATATTGTGGACACTTTAATGATATCATACACCTATAAAAATCAGAACAGAATGAAATGGGAGATGAAGCATACAAGTTCTTCCTTTTTTATGAACATGAAGGACTGACTGGCCTTTCTCTTTGTAGAAAGAGAATAGATGGAGCAATGACCAATTGAGAGAGATAATTTGTCCCACCACAGCAAAGTGCAGTCTCTGGTTCTTAATGGATTATAGTTACAGTACTTTTGGCTGCTCATGAAAGAGTAAATAATAATAATAATAATAAAGAATACAGAATGTTACTAGCTTTAAGAAGAATAGCAATTACTAAGGTTAAGGCCACTGTATATATTAAATAAAAACATTTTAGAGACCTTAAATTCCTTTAAAGTATTTTTTTTGTTTTATGTTTGTTTTCATTTTGGGGTGGGGATGGGGGGCAGGGTGATGGACATCATATAGTGATGATGCAGTTATAGCTTGCTATCTTAAGCAGCTACTTGGGAGACCAGCAAAAATCAGTTGCCTCAGACAGCTTAATTTCTACCTAAAGTTTAAATAAAATTACACTGGTAATTTTGATGCTTTAAAGTGATCACTCAAGGGTTGATTGCTTATTGGAGGGGGGGTTTAGTGTGGGCTTCACTGTAAGAGAATAACAGGCTTCAATTAGCTGGTATTTCTCATAGCTACTTGGACCTTAATATGGTTTGACAAGATTGTCAAAGTTTCTTTTAGAAGATCATCTGGTGGTCTTTATAGTCCTAATGCTCTCTGGATTTTTTTAAATCCCCGTGGCACTTTTTGAAGTGAATGAGGTTTAAATAAACTGAGATCTATGTCAGTATTTGTTATACATAATTGTTATCCATCCTCTGAAAATATTATTGTAATAAGCTGGATGAAAGGGAAGCCAGTCCAGCATACTCCCTCTTAATGAGGTCATGTTGGATAGTTATGAATTTAGAAAAGGAAGTAAGGCAGAAACCTGGCTCTCTCTCACTAAACAGTCTGAGTCTAGCTTCACTGTTATATACAGAGCTAATGTTACTTATTTCTAAAGTATTGCTAAATCCCTAGCTCTTCTAGTAAGTTATTTATGTTCTTCAGACAATGCAAGACCAAGCAAGAATAAAGCTTTGGTAATACTGTGTGACTGCATTGAAGTAAATAACACACAATTTTCATAAGATTATTATGTCTAGGGCAGTTTTCTGAGTTGTGTTGTAAGGAAACTATTCATCTATAGCCAGTATTAGAATGAAGTGATAGTCCTTTTACAGACTTTCCCGGCAGCATTATGGATATAGGACAAAACATTATATAGAAATTTACTTTTTGGTGTTTATAAGATGATCATAGAAAATAAACAGATATATATCTGGATCTTGCAATCCTTCTGACAGTAGTTCTTACCTAGTAGTCTTCTTAAGATGAGAGTGCTCAGCACCTCACAGTATCAGGCCCATAAGGGGGTGATCAGTTCAGCATTATAAATTGTTCATTGTCACCCCTTAGTATTTAACACTTACTGTAAAGTAGCTAAAATAGCAGTTATAGAGAGGACATTAAAAACTGAAAAAACAATGAGGAGTCCTTGTGGCACCTTAGAGACTAGGACATTTATTTGGGCATAAGCTTTCATGGGCTAAAACATACTTCATAGATTAATGGAGTGGAAAATACAGAGGCAGGTATAAATACACAGCACATGAAAAGATGGGAGTGGCCTTACCAAGTTGGGAGTCAATGCTAATGAGCCAATTCAATTAAGGTGGAAATGGGCTATTCTCAACAGTTCACAAGAAGGGAGGAAAATCACTGTTGTAGTGCTAATGAGTTCAATGTAATCAAGGTGGCCCATTTCAAACAGTTAACAAGAAGATTTGAGTATCAGCAGGGAGAAATGAGTTTTCCTAGTGACCCATTCACTCCCAGTCTTTATTCAGGCCTAATTTGATGGCATCCAGTTTGCAAATTAATTCCAGTTCTGCAGTTTCTCATTGGAGTTTGTTTTTGGAGTGTTTTTTGTTGTTGTTGAAGAAGTGCCACTTTTAAGTCTGTTATTGAGGGACCAGGGAGATAGAAGTTTTCTCCTACTGGTTTTTGAATGTTATGATTCCTGATGTCTGATTTGTGTCCATTTATTCTTTTGAGTAGAGACTGTCCAGTTTGGCCAATGTACATGGCAGAGGAGTATTGCTGGCACATGATGGCATATATCACATTGGTAGATGTGCAGGTGAATGAGCCCCTGATGGTTAGGTCTATGATGCTGTCCCTTGAATAGATATGCGGACAGAGTTGGCACCGGGGTTTGTTGCAGGGTTTGGTTCCTGGGTTAGTGTTTTTGTTGTGTGGGGTATAGTTGCTGGTGAGTATTTGCTTAAGGGAGCTGTCTGTAAGCAAGGACTGGCCTGTCTCCCAAGGTCTGTGAGACTGAGGGATCGTCCTCCAGGATAGGTTATAGATCCTTGATGATGCGCTGGAGAAGTTTTAGTTGGGGGCTGAAGGTGACACCTAGTGGCATTCTGTTACTTTCTTTGTTGGGCCTGTCCTGTAGTAGGTGACTTCTGGGTACCCTTCTGGCTCCGTCAATCTGTTTCTTCCCTTCAGCAGGTAGGTATTGTAGTTTTAAGAATGCTTGATAGAGATTTTGTAGGTGTTTGTCTCTGTCTGAGGGATTAGAACAAATGCGGTTGTATCTTAGAGATTGGCTGTAGACAATGGATCGTGTGATGTGGTCTGGATGAAAGCTGGAGGCATGTAGGTAAGTATAGCGGTCAGTAGGTTTCTGGTATAAGGTGGTGTTTATGTAACCATCGCTTATTTGCACTGTAGTGTCTAGAAAGTGGATTTCTTGTGTGGACTGGTCCAGGCTGAGGTTGATGGTGGGGTGGAAATTGTTGAAATCCTGGTGGAATTCCTCAAAGGCCTCCTTCCCATGGGTCCAGATGAAGATGTCATCAATGTAGCGCAAGTAGAGTAGGGGCGTTAAGGGACAAAAAAGCAACGCTTCCTCAGCTAAGTCAGCCATAAAAATGTTGGCATACTGTGGGGCCATGCAGGTACCCATAGCAGTGCCGCTGACTTGAAGGTATAAATTGTCTCCAGATCTGAAATAGTTGTGGGTGAGGACAAAGTTCAGCCACCAAGTTTGTCATGACATTATCAGGGATACTGTTCCTGACAGCTTGTAGTCCATCTTTATGTGGAATGTTGGTGTAGAGGGCTTCTACATCCATAGTGGCTAGAATGGTGTTTTCTGGAAAAATCACCAATGGATTGTAGTTTCCTCAGGAAGTCAGTGGTGTCTCGAAGATAGCTGAGAGTGCTGGTAGCGTAGGGCCTGAGAAGAGAGTCAACATAGCCAAACAATCCTGCTGTCAGGGTGCCAATGCCTGAGATGATGGGGCATCCAGGATTCCCAGGTTTATGGATTGGGTAGCAGATAGAATAACCCTGGTTGGGACTCTAGGGGTGTGTCTGTGTAGATTTGTCTCTGTGCTTCTTCACAGAGTTTCTTGAGCAGATGGTGTAGTTTCTTTTGTAACCCTCAGTGAGATCAGAGGGTAATGGCCTGTAGAATGTGGTGTCAGAGAGTTGCCTAGTAGCCTCTCATTCATATTCCAACCTGTTCATGATTACTACAGCACCTCCTTTTTCAGCCTTTTTGATTATGATGTCAGAGTTGTTTCTGAGGCTGTGGATGGCGTTGTGTTTTGCACAGCTGAGGTTATGGGGCAAAAACAGATATACCTATGACATTTCAAGCACTGTTTTTTGCATAATGTATAGTAAAAATTTAGGCTAACTAAACATTAGGGGCTTGATTACAAGCTAAATACTGCGGTTTAGCAGCTAACTACCAGGGGATTGACTCTGTTCTTCCATTCACACACATGAACAATCAAAAAGGGAAAAAATCTGGCTCACATTTTTAAACATAGGGGCACACTTAGGCACTTTAAACCCAATCCTGTACCACTGATGTCAACAGAAGCTTTGCCACTGACTTCAGCAGGAGCAGAACTCTAGATGACGTGTCCTGATTTTCAGAGGCCCTGAACATCCCCAATTCCCACTAACAAACAGTGATTTATAAATCCTTTTAAAAGGAAGTCCTTACTCAACTGAGTGCTTCCACTGAGTTCAATGGGAGTCAAGACCACAGGATTGAGCTTCTACTGCCTGGTTTTTGAGGGGGTTCTGAGCCTGCACAATTCCCTTGAGCGGTCATTGGAACTACGATGGATGCTCATCACCTCTGAACATCTAGCCTTTCTTCTTTATTCAAGCAAAACTCCCACAGAAGTCAACATGAGGAAAGGATTGGCTTCAGGATTGGCCCAGTCTGTCTGCTAGTAATATTTGATTCCACATAATCAGACTATGTTCCTCCTTTATTCTCTCCAGTGTTTGAGGAGTGTGGCAGAAGTATGTTTCTAAGAGAGAATAGAATGTGGCTTGGGGATGGGGGCGGGTGGTTTTCTTAGGGCATAGTCCTGCATCCATTGAATTCAAGAGCAGGACTCCCATTGAGTTCAATAGATATAGGATTAGGCCCTTAACAACCAAGGACGGAGCCAGTACATGGAGTAACGTGAAAATGCAAAAACTGAGTGGGAGAAAGATTGACTAAAAACCAGTGAAGCAGAAGGTGTGAGAGAAGCAGGAAAGTAGTAAGAATAAAATCATGCATTTTCAATAGCACAAAGTGATAGGACTCTAACTGGCAAGTTGTTTGGTTCGCTGCTATGACAGTAACAGCCAAAGCTGTAACCAGATTTTTTTTAAAAACAAAAAACCTCCATGTTATTCACACTGCGCTTCCATAACTATACCAATGCTGTGGAGTTCTTTAGGTAGCACTTCATATAAGATACTCTGACACAGGTAAATCCCAGATTCAGTTTAAGCACCTATTTATAATAGAAAATGGAGATGCTGAACATGTATTCTGTAGGAGGTGCTAAGCTGACAAACTGATCTGACCCAGAAGGGCCGTTATGTTCTTATCTGTTTAATCTCTTCCACTGTGAAACCTAGCCCACATTCCTTATGAGCTTTTCTTGAACTTTCCTAGTCTTTCTTGCTACAAAAGCCAGGAAAAAGTATCTGTAAAAGTTGTCCCCCTCCCCCTGATTTTGCACTGCTGCCAGGCCTGAAACACCGAATGCTATTTTTGCAAGTAGTCTACTGAAATACAGCAGGTCTGAAACAGTGTCACTTTTAGTGTGGTTGAGAGAACACCCAGAGGGTGCACCATTTCCCCCAAAGCCTGTAGACTTCTTGCAGACCCATGGCAGTGAGACTGGCATATGCTGACATCCTTTAAGACTGCTAAGGTCTACACTTAAACTTTTGATTGACATAGCTGCTTTGCTCAGGGGTCTGAAAAATAAGGAGTGCCAATTTTTCACACCTCTGTGTGCCGTAGCTATGCCATCTTAACCTTGGTATAGACAGGGCTAGGTCAACAGAAACATGATTCTGTCGACCTAGGTACTGCCGCTTGGAGAGGTGGATTACCTACAGCAACAGAAAAATGTAGGAAGTTCCTAATCTATGGCGCTACAGCACCATAATCGTGCCCCCATAGTGCCTGTAGTGTAAACAAGTCCTTTGTCATTCAGGATCCAAACTTTTTGACTGACATTCTGACTCCACAATGTATTGATGCAAAACACCAGGCCTGGCTTTTACTTGAGTTAAGAAGTGAAATGATTTATGAGCCTAATCCAACAACGCTTACTCACACGAACAGTCCTATCGAAGTCATGAACGACTCAGCAAAGCAAGGTTTGCTCACGTGCGGAAGGACTGGGCTCTGTATTTGCTTGATTGTAAGAACTGCCCATGTTCAGTGATACCTAATGCTTAAGTGACATCACTAGAAGCTGAGGCCTCTCCAATGCTCAGACTAGTCACTAAACAAACATGCTTGGACTAGGGATAAGTGTTTTATTGACATTTAAGTTGTGATGTTTATATTATTCAGGACTCAGCAGGGGTAAAACTACACAAAACAACTCATTCAATGCTGCAGTGGGCTCAAATCTGAGGAGCAGCAGAGCTGAAGGATATGCAGCAAAATAAATGTGACAAGCCTCATCAGGCCTTTGGATTAACTCTTCTCATTCTCTTCCCCCGCCCCCTTTCTACTCACTGAATGTTTCGAACTTCATTTTTCAAGTGCATTGTTAATTCATTCTAGAGAGAATCTCATTTACTACTCGATTATCAGAGGAGAACGAGCTCCCTCTGGCTGCAATGGAATAGTGGCGCTCTTTTCTTTCCCTGTAGAAGTCTCAGAAGAGTCCCCTAGATATATGCACATAGAACACTTTATATAGTACTATAACTTTGCATGACATTTATAGAGATTTAACAAATAAAATAAAAGGCAAGCTCCTGCCCTGAAGAGTTTACAACTGAAATAAGAAACATAGAAAATGAAGGTAACATACTAAGGAATGGGTAAGGAAATGAGGGATAAGGGATAAAATCTTGCCATTATATGTACAAAACAAGTCCTGATATCTTTAAAAAGAGGGGAGGCAGGGCAAGAAGCCAGAAGAGGTTTAGAGAGCAAGGTGAAATAAGTAGGATTGAAAGAGATGGAGGATATCTGGCATGCAGGGAATGGCATGAAGACAAGGAAGAGGAAGACAGTCAGTGCTTAATTTGTGCCAGGGCTGAGCCCCAGCACTTCTAGGCTTGGCAGTTCATAGTCCTGGCAGCTCTGGACTTGCCGTGTCGGTTATGAAAGTAAAAAAATTGCTTCGCCCCGGCACCTCTTTTATTACAAATCAAGCACTGAAGACAGTGGAAGTAAGAAACAGGGAACAAGAAGATCTGAAGAGAGAGAGCATAGTGCAGTGGGCTTTCGGGAGAGCATAAGGAGATGAGAAGAGATGTAGGTGGGAGCAGATGCTGCCAAACCTTTAGCCTCAGGAGACACTTATGCCACCTGTGTAGGCACAAGTTGGAAATGCCAGCGTGAAACTTATCACTCCTCTCCCGTGCTCTATTATGTCGGGTAAGCTGCTTCATGCCAGCTAACAGCACTGGAGTAATAACTTAAGCCCCCTGGGAGGAATCAGGCTCTCTCTCTTCAGGCTCAGCCTCATGGGGAACATCACAGATTCCATTATATCTTCTGTTTAACAAGAAACCTCCATCCAGTGCCCCTCCATTTCCAAAGGCACCCACACTAATTCTATAAAGTTCCTTATTTCTCCCTCACCACTACTGCCTAGCTGGCATGTTGGAGTAACTTGGGGCAAGACATCATCTACTGAAACTTGCAGCGGGGGATCTAATCCAATCACTTTGCTGGAGCCAGGTCTGGCACATACAATGAGTGTGTGTATGTGTGTGTGCACATGCATGTGTGTACTTAGCTCAATCAAGCTACTTTTACTTAATTGAAAACCACACTCAACACCAATAGGGACCCATTTAGCTTGGGTTTTAGCAGGCTGAGTATTAGCCAGAAGGGAGCTACTGAGTCATATGTTTTGCTACTATTTGATCCAACTCCCATTAAAATCACCAGGAACTGATTTAAATCCCTTGGACCCATGACCATTTGATAGTTATAGTGGGTTAACTGGGGCCTGGTCTACACAAGGAAATTAGGTCATTGTAACTACATTGCTCGAGGATGTGAAAAATCCACACCCTTAATGGGAGAAGCCCTCCCATCAATATATGTAGTGTCTTCACTGAAGTGCTACAGTGTAGCTGCAAAAAGCAACAGAGGGTCCTGTGGCACCTTTAAGACTAACAGAAGTATTAGGAGCATAAGCTTTCATGGGTAAGAACCTCACTTCTTCAGATGCTTTTTACAGATTCAGACTAACACGGCTACCCTTCTGATACTTGACAGTGTAGCTGTAGTGTTTTAAAGTGTCACCAAGCCCTGGGTTTCCTAAATTGGTTCTAGGCTGGGCATAGACAGTGTCTTTCTAAAGTTTCTCTCAATCTCTTACTGTAGCAATCTCTTACTTTGACTGTAAACTCTTTGGGGCAGGAACTTTCTTTTCAGTATATGTGTAAAATGTTTGTCCCTGATTAGAGCCTCTCAGAGCTACTGCAATACAAATAAAAATAATCTATTTGTATGGGGAAAACTAATGTAAAAGGGTGAATTTAATCCTTGATGTCATAAAATGAAAACCAGTCCCTGCCTTCTCGTTGATCTAGAGACTGTTTAGTTTTGTGTGTGTGTGTGTGTGTGTGTGTGTGTGTGTGAGAGTGAGTCTTACCATTGCAGGTTGAAAATATTGCAGCTAGAATGTTCATAACTGAGTGTCTAAAGTTATCATCTTAATTCCATGTTTTGAAAAATTCTGATCAGCAGTTTCCTGGGCAGGCAAAAGTGTATTCAGATACATCTGAGGTGCTTTTTCTGATACTATAGCTGTTTGGATACCATGGTGACAAGTACACTATAAACATCTAGGTGAATATGAGAGAAGGGTTCCAAATGAGCATGACTCAATAGCGTTGAAAGGTTAAAAAAAAAAAAAAAAAAAAAAAATCAGTGAGTCTGACTGGTATTATTCCAAGGCATCACTTGATGGCAAAATTATGTCACGGATTTAAAATGTTAATTTAGCGAATGTAATTGAAGATGGTAGTTCTGTTTGTATAAGAACAGCTGTTGCTCTTCCAAGCATACTAAGCTATGTGTTTCAATAATACCCTGGAACAGTGAGTTCCACAAATGATGTGCTGTTTCCCTCTGCCTGTTTGGATTCTGCCTTTTAATGCAAGTTAAATCATCTTTTGAATATCCTCTTGTACTTTTGTTATAGGAACAACTAAGCGAGACTGCAAATTTGGCCTTCTGTAAATCATTTCTTGCTTTATTTAACACTATTGTATCTCATCTTCTTTCCTTTTCCACATAAATTAGTACAAATCGTTTTAAAAGTTCTTGTCTCCAACCTCTTTGCTACATCCACAAAACTCTAAGCAGTTCGGTTGCCCTTCTCTGACTTCTTACACTTTTGTAGTATCTTTAAAAAGAGAACTTATCATGGAGCAAAAGATTATTCCTGCTGGATGGATCTTATTCAATTCTTAATTAATATTCTTTAAGTCTAATATACTAATACTTAGCATTTCAATGTGTCACAGAGCCTTGAGATAATTTAGTGTCTCTCCTGCCACCTAGTGGTGATTTATCTGTAGGACACATTGGATTAAAAAGAATGCACAATGATTGTGCTTTGTAGTATTCATAACTCTCATGACAGCATCCTGGCAACTTCTCATTACAGGGTTATTCTAGAGAGTTTTCAGGAGCTTCTGACAATTACAAGTCCAATAATTTTATCACTAATGAGTGTCTGAGTTTAGGAACATGTCTGATATTGGTTATGGGATTTAAATGAATATCAACATTGTAGAATTGCCATTTCCCATGGCAAGCAGTCATATTAGTTAAGCAGTCTTGTTTCTCCTGAGGTTTTATGTTTTCTTCCTTATTTTACTTTGTGAATATTTAAAATATTTTTGATAGATTCTACAAAAAGGATCTCCTCAAGCTATCTGTACTTGCTCCTCCTATTTCAGATACAATTCATCATGCATAGGCAGTGATATCAGAATAATTGGGAGCAATCTCTTAGGGTTACTACAATGATAGGACATGAAAGTGTTAATAAAGCACAACTACCAAAAGAATTTTCGAGAAACTCAAGGGAAATTAATGGAATTGTTAGGATGACACAAAGTGAGTTCTTCCTAACAGAACAACGACTTTCCTCTCAGGATGTAAGATAGAAATTTTTTTTAGGTCTCTCTAGTTGATTTTAATCCTGATCTGAATTTAAAGAGAAGGAAAAAATTAATGATACAATTTATGAACATGCAACAAACAAGTCTTTTACTCTATTTATAAACAAAAATAAAATGGCAATCCTCTTGTTTGCAACACGGGGAAGGGAGAATATCCGAGAGGAGAGAATATTTCTCTGTTTTTGCTGCTGTCCAGTGCACCTTAGAATGCATGCATTTCTCTGCAGCCACATTTGCAAGAGAGGACTGGGCATGTTTGCTCCACAAAAGCCCAGCTCCCAGCTCATAAAACCTGACAATCTCCACCTCCCACTCAGGGCCGGCACCAGGCACCCAAGCACATGCTTGGGGCGGCACCTGGTAAGGGGCAGCGGGGGGAGCGCGGCGTGGCATTCCGCGGGGGGCGGGCTCGGGGGGGGCGGGGGTCGGGGGGGGGGGCGGCACAGGGGGCGGCGCTCGGCTGGCTTTTTTTGCTTCTTGGGGCAGCAAAAAAGCTAGAGCCGGCCCTGCTCATATGAATAGGCCTACCAACTTTAATGGGATTATTCATGCAAATAAAGTTGTGTAAGTTTGTAAAGACCCCCCATCCTGCAAGTTAATAGACATAGATGGACCAT